>NW_019155394.1:4398-6016 GCF_002288905.1 Enhydra lutris kenyoni | reverse complement strand
GCTCAGCTAAAATCTTTCTCATAAGTCCTTCCTTGACTACGTGGACTCCTCAGGTATGATGATCACTTACTTCTTCGTGGCTCCCAGTGTTCCCTGTGAGCATCTTCCTCAGAGAATGTATACCACCATGGTACTTGTCCACAAGCAGGTAGAAGCAGAGATGCCTACAATATTCTTAGTCCTCGAAGACAAGTTATCTTCATCACCTCTGGTGTGTCGCTGGTGCAGAATTCATTCAGCCCATGTTGAGTAGCTGTTTTCCTGCAGACTGGTCATTACTTATGAACTCTACTCTTTACATGTACCTGCTCTTGTGCATGGGGACAGAACAGCATCCATATTCTACCCAGGCCAGTTCTAGGCACCATGGAAGGTAGTCAACCTATCGGACATTCTTTCCTCTAGTTCATGCAGTGAACGTTATGGAGAGGCCATTGTAGTCTCAGTGATGATGACCAAAAAAAAAAAAAAAAAAAAGACATGATTTCCAGACCCGACCATTCTGAAGACCCACAAATGAATACAAAATGCAGATCCTTTATTCTTTACACAGAATTCTAGTGTACTATTTTATAACTATTTGTATAGTTCATTAACTAATATTTATTTGGTTCTAACTGCACAAACTGTAGCCCTGCCTGGTCTCTGTGAATACAGCAGTGAACGGAAATAGAATAACTTGCCTTCATGGGGCTTACCTTTAAGGAGGGAAGACAGACCATAAACCAGCAACAATCCTCTCTTTCTCCATATGGTAAAGGATCCTTTGACTGACTCTGGTGCAGAGAGTAGTTAGGAGTGAGACAGGGACATGGGAGCTTGGAATCTGCAAAGTGAGGAGATTCTTGCTGGTCTCCAAGTGAAAACTGATAGGAGCTCTGTCCAGGGTGGCAGCAACAAAGGGGTGAGAAATGGTTGGATTCTGAGTGTGTCTTGAACTTGTCACTGGCAAGACTTGCTGACTAATTGGCCATGAGTGAGAGAAAGAGGTGGTTAAGGAGAGCACTCAGCTATCAGCCCCAGAGATGAGGTCTCCATCCTTCATCCTGTGAGAAGGGCAGTTCCACCCCAGTCCTCGTATCTCTTGTGGATTCCTGGAGGGTTTGTTCACTGTGTCTCATTATCTCTGGCTTTGTTGTTTCTCTTTCTGTCCATGTTTTGGTCCTTTCTGTCTGTCTATCCTCTCTAGCATTCTCATCCCCACCCTGCACTGTATATTAACAGTTCTCTGATGCATCACTATCATTCATGTGTTTCCATCTGGTTTAATTTTTGCAACTTAATTTGCCCACTTTTTATTTTGTTCCATTCAGGTAGGAGAATAAATGCAGCCCTTAGGTTGAGGTTTCTGGAAATAGTGTCCTTGAGAAGTACAGATGGGGAGGATACTTCTACCCTATTCTCTCCATTCCAAACTACCCCCTCCAGATACTACCATGATAAGATGGTCATGTGTGACAGTGCAGAGGGTTTACATTACTTCAGTACAAATAGCTTAGAATTGAGACATGGTTATCCACTGTCTCCTGCTTCCCAGAGACCCTCTGCTTCTTAGTGACCATCTATGTCTCCTCATCATGGTCTGCCTAGAATTGGGTTCTCTCTCTCAGGACCACGT
>NW_019155394.1:0-3666 GCF_002288905.1 Enhydra lutris kenyoni | reverse complement strand
GGGGGAAGCAGGCTCCCCGCCAAGCAGAGAGCCCGATGTGGGGCTTGATCCCAGGACCCTGAGATCATGACCTGAGCCGAAGGCAGAGGCCCAACCCACTGAGCCACCCAGGCACCCAGAATCACTGGTTTTAATGATTAGCACCTGTCCAAAGAATGGACATAGCAGGATTTTATTTTTTTAAGAAGTTGTTTGGAGATAGGGGGAGACAAGATGGCGGGGAAGTAGGAGGAGGCTCCATTTCAACCTATACCCTAAAGTGAGCTGATTACCTACCAAAGAACTCCAATCTCCCCTGAAATCAGCCTGAGATCAGAATTATACACGTCTGGATCTCTACAAGGGCAGAAGACACCAGTGGGCAGGTAAAGTGGAGTGAGAACATCGGACTGATATCAGAAAATAAACAGAAGGGTGAGGGAGCCACCAGAGGCGACCAATTGGAAAGTAATACCCCTAATAGGAGAGTGCCCTGCACCTGGGGACCAGCATTAACTTTGAGACTGGTTGAAAGCACTCAGAAAGACCAAAGGATCGTGGTGTGTGGGGGGGGATTGTCTAAATCGGGACAACTAGGGACAGGGGCTTAAGTCCCCGGACCCAGGACAGCCTCCCCTGGCACTGATCCAGAGAGAGTGCAGCGGAGAATCCAGGTCTTGGTTCCTGAGCCACCAGCACACCTGAGAACGCGTGGGGTCTGGCTCCCGTGAGGGGCTGGGAGCCTTGCCAGATGGTAGAACACCAAGCCCTGCTACAGAGCCTGAGACGTGCGTGCGCCCCTCACCCTCCCCTGAGAGAGTTGCAAGAAGGCCCAGCCTGCTGCTCTCGGACCTGTGCCCTGATATCAGAGCCTGAGATGCATGCACCCATGACTCACAGCCTCCCCTGAGAGAGGTGCACCCAAGCCCTGCGCTCTTCGACCCAGAAAGAGCAGGCACTCCCAGCCCGGGCCAGTGGGAAATCTCACTGTTCAATAGCTGCTTGGAACCTCTCTGGCAGTCTGGAGCTGCCCAGACAGCCGCCACTGCTGTGGTTTTGGGTACAAGCAGAAGAACCTGCATCCCCAGGGACCGCGACTTGGAACGTGCTCTGCCAGCCGCCAAGGGGGGATTTATATGGGCTCTGCAGCACCCACAGGGCACCAGACTGAAGCTTCTCTGTGAGAGGGAGGTCAGGGTGCAATTTGCTTTCCTCTAAACCTACAAAAACCATCAAAAGCGGTCAAGGCGAGAGAGAAAAAAAAAATAAGTGAACAAACATAAAAACCTCCAGAGAACAAAAGCCTGAAAAAACCGGTTTCCTCAGAGCCCACCCCCTTGAAGCAGTTGGGGGACTTAACTCAGGGAACATCATTGACTGAAAACCCACGTGGCAGGCCCCTCCCCCAGAAAACCAACCAGGAAAGATAAAGAAAAAAAAGACTACAAGAGAAAAACAACCACTACTTCATAGATACAACTTTTATTTTTAACTCGTTCCCAATTTCTGGTTCATTTTTTAAATATAGATAATTTTTTAACCTATTTACCATCACAGTGAGATGTCCAGTACATCAAATTCCATAATAACCTTCTAACCTGAACTTTTTGATATATACACCTGTGTTTTTCTTTTTCATTTTTTTTAATTTTTTTTTAATTTTCGTTTAGTTTAGTCTAGTTTATTCCTTTTTTATTTTTATTTTCTAATATTCATATAGAGTTAAACTTCAAGGTAATCCCCTTTTCCCAATCAATGTTACCCCTATAGGTAAACCATTTTTTAATCTCCCTTTATCTTAGGAAAGTTGAGTCCTTTAACAAAGATATCAAGATACATCCAGGAAGAATCAAAACAACCTTCCTCGCCCACATTGAGAATTTATAACCACTCTCCCATCTTTTTCTTCCACCAGTGTTTCTGTATTTGTCCTGATAGTATATAAATCTTATACTTGCGGTTCTTTTTGATGAGGTTCTTCCTTTATTTGTTTATATATATATTTTTTTCTTGTCATATACTTTTATCAGTCTTTTTGTTTGTCTGTTTTTGTTTGTATACTTCATAAATCTTACCTTGGGGCCCATTTGGGCTGAGCCTTCTCTTTTATCTTCCCCTTTTTTCCTGTCTCTCTCTCTCTCTCTCTTTTTCTTTTTCTTTTCTTTTTTCTCTCATTTGGGTGGGGAATACTGATTGCTCAGAAGTGTTCCAGGGTGAACCCAGACTGCACCACAGTTGATACATCCGGCTACATACGTTCAGTCATCTCTCACCAAAATGACTAGGAGGAGGAATGCCTAACAGAAGAAAAATACAGAGGATGGGCCTTCTGACTTTCTTTTTTAAAATGTTTTATTTTTTTCAGTGTTCCAAGTCGTCTGACTTTCAATTAGTAAATTCAAGCTAATGGGAGAGCAGTAAATAATAAAATAAATAAATAAATAAATAAATGCTCCCCTTCAACCTCTTTGAAGGAATTACAGGGACTTTCTTTTTTTAAGATTTTTTTTTAGTTTATTTGAGAGAGAGATTGCAATTAGGCAGAGAGGCAGGCAGAGAGAGAGGGGGAAGCAGGCTCCCTGTTGAGCAGAGAGCCCCATGTGGGGCTTGATCTCAGGACCCTGAGATCATGACCTGAGCCAAAGGCAGAGGCTTTAACCCACTGAGCCACCCAGGCGCCCCTACAGGGACTTTTGACAAAAACGCAACAGGGAAATTCAATTCCAATTCAACTTTAGGTTGCAGCTCTGTTCTACCTCTGTTTTTGTTTTCTCAGCTCAGACCCTTTGACCTTGCTGGATGAGTACAGGACTTCTGTTCTGTCTCCACATCCTGCAGTTTCCATTCCTGAATGGATCTTGTGCATCAGGAAGACTGCAAACTGGCCATGCCATCCAAAATGCACCTGTGTTCACTGCATGGAGACATGGAGTGGTGCTAGTAATATTCCCGCAATTCTTGTCCTTGGGGAGCACCCCTCACTACTTGCTCATGGCACCGGGCTCACTGCCAGGATGTGCATTCCTCTCTGAGTCTCCTAGTGAGGGAGGTTATGTAGGTCGACAACATATGTCAACCATTACTGCAAAATAATATAATAACTGCGTAATATTTAATGGGATTGCACCTTGAAAGAGCAATTGAACCATAAGACAACTGGATCAGAGCAAAGAGAGAAATAAATTAGGATATTCTGAAATAAAACACTGGATTTCAAGTTTGAGCTTTAGCATATACAGAAGAAGGAATTTATCACACCCTCGTTGCTACAAGAAAATGTGGGATGGGGTGGTTAGGATGGCAGAGGAGATGGGATCCCTAGGATTGGATTTCTGGAACACAGCTAGGTAGTCATCAAGTCATTCTGAGCAGCCAAGAAGTCAATCAGAGGTCTGAGAGAACAAAACCTGCAAGTCTTCAATAGAAAAATCGATCTCCTTTTGTTATGTAGCAGGTGCAGAGAGTTGTCTTGGGTCATATATAGCTGTGGGGGTGACATCAGGGATGGAGCCTGCTTCTGGAAGATGCCACGATGTATTGTAGCAGCAGAGCACAACATCTGAACTTTTAGAAGTGTGCTACTGTGGGGATGTGGCCGGCATAAAGGTGCTGAAGTGGCAAAGTGGGGCAGAATTCCAGGGTCTGAGGTCTGCTGAGTCACAAGAAGGATGTGTGGCACCATTGTGA
>NW_019155393.1:0-6024 GCF_002288905.1 Enhydra lutris kenyoni | reverse complement strand
AAAAAAAAAAAAAAAGTCTGAGATAATGATGATTCTCAACCATGGCTATGCATTATACCCCAAGGCCTTTAAAAATAATACGGATGATTCCATTTTTAAGAAAAGGCCAGAAAAAGCAAATCTAGGGGGGCCTGGGTGGCTCAGCTGGTTGAGCCTCTGCCTTCAGCTCAGATCATGATCTTGGGGTCCTGGGATCAAGCCCCCGCATCTGCTTCTCCCTCTCCTTCTGCTCTCTCTCTTCTCTCAAATAAGTAAATAAATATCTTTTTTTTTTTTTTTAAAGATTTTTTATTTATTTACTTGACAGAGAGAGATCACAAGTAGACGGAGAGGCAGGCAGAGAGAGAGAGAGAGAGAGGGAAGCAGGCTCCCTGCCGAGCAGAGAGCCCGACGCGGGACTCGACCCCAGGGACCTGAGATCATGACCTGAGCCGAAGGCAGCGGCCCAACCCACTGAGCCACCCAGGCGCCCAAGTAAATAAATATCTTTAAAAGAAAAAGAAAATCTATAGAGGCAGAAAGTAGAGTAGGGCTAGCTGGAAGGGAAGGATGGGCTAGACAGGGGCATGCGGAATCTTACTGGGGTGATTCAATGGTTGTCCAATCAGATGGTGGTAATAGTTACACAACGCTGTCAGTTCGCTTAAAAAAAAAAATCACTGAATTATAAACTTAAAATGGGTGAATTTTATGACATATAAATAAAGTTGTTTTAAAAATAATACCTGGGGGCGCCTGGGTGGCTCAGTGGATTAAAGCCTCTGCCTTCGGCTCACGTCATGATCTCAGGGTCCTGGGATGGAGCCCCGCATCGGGCTCTCTGCTCAGCAGGGAGCCTGCTTCCTCCTCTCTCTCTCTGCCTGCCTCCCTGCCTACTTGTGATCTCTGTCTGTCAAATAAATAAATAAAATCTTAAAAAATAATAATAATAATAATACCTGGACCCCAACCCAGAATGACTGAATAGGAACTCCGTGGCGGAGGGGAGGGGAGGGGGCACCTGGCATTTTGTTTTAAAGCTTCCCAAGCCATTCCAAAGTGTGGCGAGGGTTGAGAACCCCTGTGTCAGAAGGGTCAGGGTACCAAGCCAGCAGATAGTGGCGTAACCACCAGAACATGACAGAAAGAGGGTCCAGTGGTAAGTGGTTGGCAGTAGCAAAAACAGTCAGAGGTGTCCCTCTAGCACCGGCCACAGACGAGCTCTTGCTATGTCAAGACTGCCTGGTACGTGGTCTGATGTACATGGCTCGTCACGGAGTTCACTCTCCTACCTTCACAGGAAGGGTGAGCTGAGTGATAAGAAGCCAGCAGACAGCAGATTCTAAGTTGCAATGTAGGCAAAGGAGGAGACAGAGTATGGTATGAGCTGAGTTAGGGCTCTAGGGTCAGGCAGACCTGGCAATTAATCCCAGTGCTTGGGCTCTACCACTGTGAGTGTCCATGTCCTCCCCAGTAAGATGGGAGTGATGGAAATAATAATACCACCACCCCAGGGATTGTTTTAGAAACACCACAATCTCATTTCTCTCACTGCCATGGTCCCTGGCGCCCTGTGAAGCACCTGGGGCATGAGCCGTTCTGAGCATCATGACCCACCACCACCACCTTCAGAGAGCTCCCAAGCTATGTCATCTCTGGGAGAGACTTTTCTGCAGTGACCAGGCTGTTCTGGCTTCTCCCAGAAGTTACACAAAGACACAGAGTGGCAGCGGGAGGAGGGCAGCCTGTTTCATCACAACAAAGGGTTGGTTGTAGTGACCCTGCGTGGGCTGGAGGCCACCGAAGAGAATCACGGGCACAGAATGCACAGAAATGTGCAGACTGGGAGTGTGGTGAGTTAGCAAAAAACCCTTCACCACAGGATCACTGTCTTAGCCCTCTCCTGAGCCTGCAGAAGTCCCAGCCACAGCCATCCTCAGCACTGCATTCATGGAGGGCCAGAGAGCTCTCGGCACAGAAACCATCTTAGCGCAGCCTCACTATGAGATACGCGGGTCCTCATTCACTCAGCCAGTATTTATGGCTCTAAATGTCAAGAACTGGGGAGGACTGAAGGAGGGACAGGAGCCACAGTCCCCGCCCTTGGCAGCTAATAGGAAAGACAGCAATGTAAACAACCAACTTCAGTCGATGTTTCTAGGAGCAGAGAGAGAGGCCAGGAAAGGCTTCACAGCGAAACAGCCTAAGCAGATCTCAGATAAGACAGAACACCCAAAGAGGACCGGCGAGGGAATGGAGAGAGGGTCCTCCACCTGGGCCCAGAATCAGGGCTGAAAAGAATCAGGAAGCAGGGGGCCATGGGGAGCCATTGACAGTTTCTCCCCAGTGGAGTGGCATCAGATTTGAGTTTTCAGAATGCAAATTCTGACAGCACAGTACAGGCTAAAGGTAGGAGAACATCTGGAGGGCCTCTGCCGTGATTCAAGGAATGAATAAGAACAAAGGCACGAAGCCCTACCAGTCTGATGCTGGCTGGCCAAGGATATGTTGCTATTTTAACAGAAATGGCATGGCTGAATCACTGACTGTAAACCATCAACTTGAAAAACACTTTAAAAAGTTCAAGAAAAACCCATAAAACATGGAGATCTTTCTGATCAAGAAATGAATCAGACATAGAAACTAGAATTCATGGGCCATAAGTGAGCTGATCACCAGATTTCCAATACTAGATTAAGTCTGCATTTGTACATTTTTTTCTTTTATGGAAGCACTTTTGCATATATGATTTCATTTTATTATGACATGTACCCTTATGGGGCAATTTTCACCTCTATTTCATGGGTGTGGAAACTGGGCAGACACCCATTAAATAAATGAACCAAAGTCTTTGGACCCTCAGAAAGAGAGCAATTTTAAGGTCACTGACCAAAGTTGACTCTCTTAATTTGTTTTCAAATTTTGTTTTCCACAGCAAACTAACCATATGCTCTAAAAATACAACCCCTGACCTTCCTGTACCTCACTTTATTTATATTTGCACCAACATCTCACACAACTTTTAAGAGACTATAATAGAACAGAATATTTGAGAGAAAAGGAACTATTTGAAACCTTCAAAACTGTGCTTTGCAAAAGCAGGGCTGTATCTATATAAACAACGAGAAACGTTACATATTTTTAAAAGGCATGCAATGCTGAGAATTTGGAGTAATTGTGGGTCCTCTAAGTTTCTACAAGGAATACACATGACAGAGGTAGCCCAGAAATTTCTATGATTAGCATGGTGCACAAAATGAAGGGAAAAAAAATGTTCACCTGGAAAAATGGGGTGAGGCTGCTTTTAATGGATGATGGATAGATTCTGGGTGGAGAACACCATAAATCTTCATTTGCCCTTTTTTAAAGGTCAAAGAAAAGAGTGTTCCAACACCACAGCTTGATGGATGGAAGGACACTGTTGATGACTCAGAACAGAATATCGATTTTTTTTTTTTAAATGAGGTCTTTTTCTCAAAAGGATATTCAGAATAATAAAATGTTCTCTGAGTGAAGCTATGTGGCCCGTCTCTACATTCAGCCACAGGCGGGTGTCATGCATGCTTTGCCACTAACCTTTTCATCAGGTTAGTCACTGAACAAATATTTGTTGGGTTCCCTTCTGTGAGCCATCATGAGTAAGAGACATGGCCCCTATTCTGACAGGGCTCGATGACTGTCGAGGAAAATCAGCAATTAGACTCCAGTGCGATGAGTGCTGTGCCTGGGGAAGCCCAGGGCCTCTGAGGGTAGAGGCCTGTCATCACTATCACAGCTGACGTTTAGGGAGCTAATACCCTGTGCTTGGCACTGGTCCACGTGCTTGGTAAGAATTAATCCCCTTGATGTTCACAAGAACCCCATGGGGTAAGTATTGTTGCCTCCATGTTATAGATGAAGAAACTGAGGTAGAAAACAGTGAACAGACTTGCTCAAACTTTCATAGGTAGGCTCTGAACCCAGGCAATTTTGCTCCCCAAGACCCTATTCTTAACTTCTGGGCTCCAGGTGCTTTACATGTAGTAACTCATTGAATCCTTGAGATAACTGTGTGATCCATGCTATTACTGTGCCCTTTCTGGAGATGAGAAACCTGGGCATTGAGAAGTCATTAATGTGCCAGAGGTTTGAAAACATGGGAGGGCATCTGAAGCAGACTTAAGATACCAGGAAAGTTTTTGAAACTGGTGATGGCTTTTGAAACCCAATAAGTGAGTTGGAGCTGGATGCTTGGATGTTGGATAGCAGAAGGATATGTTAAGGCCGTGAGGACAGAGGTAAGAGGGAAAGTGCAGGAAGGACACACACAAGGTGATACAGCTCTGGGAGAAGACTTGCTCCCACTCCCCGGACCCCTTAGGCTTGGGTGCATGGGGTCTGCTGAAGTCTGAGGGCCAAGTTGGAGAACTAAAAGGAAACTTCCAATACTGAGCCACCTAGATGCCCCAGAAGTTTCCAAATTTAACGAACAATGAACAATCCACTGACCTAAACTCAGAGAACTCCAAGGAGGATAAACACAGATACAAAAAAACAAACCTAAAAAGGTCAAGGTCACACTGTGGAGAAAGAGAAAATCTTGAAAGTAGACAGAAAAAAAGGGGGGGGTACTTAACAGGCAGGGGAGCAATGTAAGAATGATGGCTGACTCATCATCAGAAACGCTATGACCAAATGACAATAGAATGACACTCTAAAGTCCTGAAAGAAAAAAAGTCAACCTATAATTGTACATCCAATGCAAGTATTTCAAAGATGAAGGCAAAATAACAAGATCTCTGTGCCCAACATGGAGCTCCAACTCCCGACCCGAGATCAAGGGCCACCTGTTCTTCCAACTGAGCTAGCGAGGAAACCCTGAAATAAAGACATCTTTCAGAGACAAAGGCTAAAGAGATTTCATCTCCTGAAGACCTCACCACAGCACTTTCATAGGGAGAGGAAGGATAGAGAGGTGGAGAAGGAAAGAATTTAGGCATTTGACATCTGCACTGGACCAGTCCAGGGTGAGGAAATTTCTTAGGGAAGGTGCAAGGACTCTTACTTCCCATGCCAACGCTGATTAGTCATGGCTGCCTGCAGCCCTGGTCGAAGGAGAACTGGAAGGTTACACCCATGCTCCCTGGGAAAGAGAACCAGAGAGACTGACAATGACGACAGAAAGATGTACCAATCGTTCCAACTATAGATGTCCTCCCCCCCAGGCTAAATATCATTCTTGATGTCACACATTCCGTTTCACTATGCAGCAGATTAGGCACAAGAAATGCTAGAGATTTTATCTACTTTCTAGTAAAGTATTAGGCTAGTTTAACAGAAGGAGACTGCCAATTTTCAGGGTACAGCTTTTAACTTCTCGGGTCTCTGACGTCTTGGGAGATTAAGAAGCAGGTCTGGTTGCAAGTGGCTAGGCAATTTAGAGTTAACTCTTTCTCCACCTTGGCACTTTCCACATTTTGGTCTAAATAATTCCTTCTTGGGGGGCTGCCCAGAGCACTGTAGAATGTTCACAGCACCCCTGGTTCCTGTGTGCTCAGAAGCCAGTGGCAACATGCCTCCCTCTCCCCAGAGGTGACAACGAAAAACATGTGGAGATATTGCCAAATCGAGGGGGTGGGGGGGCAAACTATTTCCAGTTAAGAACCATGCAGATAATAATAATAATAAATCTTTACAGTTGCCAGAAAGGCAAAAAGATAGCAGTCTTTCTGTGTGAAAATCAACATAACTTGGTCACATTAATAGGATGGGGGGTTTGCAGGAAGAGGAAGGATGTGCCTCTGATTCTATAATAACCTAGTAAATAACTCTTCTTTGGTTTATCAGTGCTATTCCTGATGATGTACCTTTGGGGGAGTCCTATATCCTGAAAAATGAAAGAACACAGAAACTTGCTTTACTTCCTTTCTAAAGGCTGTTTCTTTTTTTAGTTCCCTGGGACTTCTAAATGAATTAGTGACAGATTTTCTTTTTTAAAGATTTTATTTATTTATTTGACAGAGAGAGATCACAAGTAGGCAGAGAGGAAAGCGGGGTGGGGGGGGG
>NW_019155392.1:0-6036 GCF_002288905.1 Enhydra lutris kenyoni | reverse complement strand
ATGGACATTGGGGAGGGTATGTGCTATGGTGAGTGCTGTGAAGTGTGTAAGCCTGGCGATTCACAGACCTGTACCCCTGGGGATAAAAATATATGTTTATAAAAAATAAAATTAAAAAAAATGTATTATTGTTCATATTTATCTATATACTCAAAGCAATGCCAATCAAAACCCCAAAAAACTATTTTGTAGAAGCTAACAAACTGATTCTAACATTCATAAGGAAATGCAGGGAATGTTAAATAACCAAAACAATTTTGAGAAAGAAAATAATTATAGTTATTTAAAGAATTACTCTAAAACTACAGGAATCAAAACAGTGTAGTATTGGTATAAATAAATGGATCAATAAAGCAGAGTGAAGTCTGTAGAAATAGACTCACACATATATTGACATACAGACAAAATGTAAAGGCAATGAAGTGAAGAAAGAATAATCATTTCCACAAAATTATACTGGAATACTTAAATATCCATATACAAAAAAACAACTGTGACCTTTACTTCTCCAGTTAAAAACATTAACTTCAAATCAATTATAGACCTAAATGTAAGAGCTAAAACTATAAATATTCTAGAAGAAAACTTAAGAAAAAATTTGAGTAACTTTGAAATAGGAAAACATTTTGGAAATAGGACACAACCATAAATCTAAAAGAAAAAGTGATAAATTGGGCTTCATTAAAATTAAAGCTTTTTTTTCTCTTCCAAAGATGCTGTTAAGAAGACTAAAAGAATTTTTCTACAAAAACTTGGAAAAAAGTATATATATCTGACAAGGGAATTGTATAGAGACTGTATCAAACTCCTACATTTCAAGAAGAAAAAGGCAAACAGCCTACTTCTTTAAGTAGGCAAAATACTTGAATTCTCACTTTACCAATATGCATGAATCTTATAAATTTCACATTGAGAAAAAGCAGCAAGAACTAATATAATAAAATATATACACTGTGATTACATTTATATAATGTTTGAGAAACAAGCACAACTATACAATATTGTGTAGGTATGCATATATGTATGGTAAAACTGCAATGAAAACCAAAACATTCTAATCAGAAAATTCAGTATATCAGTTTCTTCTATGAAAGAATTAGAGGGAAATGATTTCCAAGGGACATGCAGTGAACTTTTAGGGTACTGCTAACATTCTATCTCCGAGCCATGGTTACAGAGGTGTTAGCTTTATAAACACAGGTATTTGCTCTTTATAAAATTGATGAAAAGAAAAATTTTAAGGAACCACAAGTATAATAAAAATAGAAAGTGAAAATTAACCAGACACTAGAGAATAAAAAAAAAAATAAGGAAAACTTAATAAATGTATCTAAGTGAACATAATGTTATCACAGAATATGGCAGAATGGAAACTCCACAACCCCCTTTTCCACCAAAGCAACAGATAAACTGGCTAAGACTTCAGAATCAACTTTGCAAGACTCTATAAACTAGATAAAATTTACAACTACAGGTAAAATTTTAAAATGCTTTTTATTTCCATTACCCTTATGATTAGTGATGTTGGAACATCTTTCATGTATCTGTTGCCCATCTGTATGTCTTACTTGGAAAACTGTCTACTCAGGTCCCCTGCCCTAAATAAATATATGAAAGAGATAAATCAAAAGTGACTAGGATTTTAGGAGAGGGAGCAAGATAGCAGAGGAGTAGCAGAGTGAAATATCATTAGGTCCCAGGAGTTCAGCTAGATATCAAACCATTCTGAACACCTACAAACTCAACAGGAGATAGGAAAGAAGAAGAGCAGCAATTCTAGGAACAGAAAATCATCTACTTTCCAGAAGGTAGGACGTGCGGAGAAGTGAATCCAAAGTGATGGGAAGAGAGACCGTGGGGGGAGGGGCTGGTTACCAGCAAGTGAGAGAGCAGCAGAGCACAAAATCAGAACTTTTACAAGTCTGTGCCACTGAGGGACATTGCTCCAGAGGCTAAGTGGGGGTGGAGCCCTCATGAGGACAGTGTGATCTCAGGACCTGTAGGGTCACAGAAAGACCGGGGGTGTCTGAGTGAACAGAGCTCCCAGGTATTGGAGCAGGGAAGCTGCTGCAGAGACAGAGCCGAGGAGGGGGCCTCTCAGCTTGGGGTTACCTTAAACCATGATCCAAGGCACAGTCGGACCACTGCTGCTCAAGCAGGGACCCCACAAGTGGCGGATCTGGAGAGACCCCCGCCTTTCTCCTCTGGGAGGAGCAGTGCAGGAGTGCACAGCAGAAATCTGTTGGCTTTGGAGACTCCAAAGGGACTATGCACCAGAGATAGAAATGCTCCGTCACAGTCTGGGTGGGCATGGAGTGCAGCCAGAGACCAGGGAGATGGGAGGGATCAACTGCTTTTCTCTTAGGGCACACTGAAGAATGGGGCCCTGAGCTCTTGGCTCCACCAGGCAGAGATTGGGAGGCCGCCATTTTCATTCCCGTCCTCCAAAGCTGTACAGAAATTGTTCAGGGAACAAAAGCTCCTGAAAGCAAACCTGAGCAGATCACTAAGCCTGGCCCTTGGCAAGGGCGATACTATTCCACCTCAGGCAAAGACATTTGAGAATCACTGCAAGAGGCCCCTCCTCCAAAAGATCAGCAAGAACACCCAGCCAAGACCAAGTTCATCGATCAACGAGAACTGTGGAAATCCAGAGCTAGGGGAAAGCAATGCATAGAATTCATGGCTTTTTCCCCATGATCCTTTAGTCTTGCAAAGTCAAAATTTTTTAATTTTATTTTTTTCTTATTCTATTTTTTAAACCTTTCCTCTTTCCTCTTTTAACGTTTTTAACTATTTTATCTTAACAATAACTTTTTTAAAAATCTTTTTAAGTTTTCATTGTTATAGTCATATTTTACCCCTTCATTGTATTTAATCTTATTTGTCATGTACATATTTTTTTTTCTTTAAAATTCTGGGATTCAATTTCTTCTAATAGATCAAAATATACCCTAAATCTAGCACGTGGCTGTGTTCTAGTCCCCAGCCTGATCACATTCCCTCCTCTTTTTTTCCTTTTTCTAACCAACTTATTTTATCAATTCCTTTTTTAGAATCTTTTTAAATTTTTCATCTTTAGAGTCAGATTCGTCCCTTCATCGTGTTTGTCCTTATTTTTGTATATATGTAAGTTTTTCTTTCTTTAAAATTTTGGGAGATAGTTTCATCTAAGAGACCAGAATACACCCAAAATCAGGTGGGCAGCTCTGTTCTATTCACTAGTCTAATATATATATATTTTTTCTATTTATTTTTCCCCCTTTCTTCTCCCCCCAGTTTTGGGTCTCTTCTGATTCAGGTAATGTATATTTTTATGGAGTTTTGCCACCCTTTAAGTATTTTATTCTCTCATTCATATATTCTTATCTGGAATAACAAGGCAGAAAAACTCACCACAAAAAACAAACAAACAAATAAACAAACAAACTTAGAGGCAGTACCAGTGGCTAGGGACCTAATCAATACAGGCATTGGTAATATGTCAGAACTAGAGGTCAGAATGATGATTATCAAGGTGCTAGCTGAGCTCAAAATAGTCATGGAAGATATTAGAGAATCCCTTTCTGGAGAAATAAAATCCCTTTCTGGAGAAATAAAAAAACTAAAATCTAACCAAGTTGAAATTTTAAAAGCTACTAATTAGGTGCAATAAAAAATGGAGACTCTTACTGCTAGAATAAATGAGGCAGAATAGAGAATTAGTGATATAGAAGAACAAATGATGGAGAATAAAGAAGCTGAGCAAAAGAGAAACAAACAACTACTGGACCACAAGGGGAGAATTCGAGAGATAAGTGATACTGTAAGACAAAACATTATTAGAATAATTGGGGACCCAGAAGAAGAAGAAAGAGAGAGGGGGGCAGAAGGTATATTGGAGCAAATTATAGTA
Source organism: Enhydra lutris kenyoni (assembly GCF_002288905.1). Taxonomy (NCBI): domain Eukaryota; kingdom Metazoa; phylum Chordata; class Mammalia; order Carnivora; family Mustelidae; genus Enhydra; species Enhydra lutris. The sequence continues at coordinate 2,141 of NW_019155392.1, read as the reverse complement.
GAGAATTTCCCTAATATGGCAAAGGGGACCAGCATCAAAATCCAGGAGGCACAGAGAACCCCCCTCAAAATCAATAAAAATAAGTCCACACCCCATCATCTAATAGTAAAACTTACAAGTCTTAGTGACAAAGAGAAAATCCTGAAAGCAGTTCAGGACAAAAAGTCTATAACACACAATGGTAGAAATATTAGATTGGCAGCAGACTTATCCACAGAGACCTGGCAGGCCAGAAAGAACTGCCATGATACATTTAGAGCACTAAACGAGAAAAATATGCAGCCAAGAATACTATATCCACCTAGGTGTCATTGAAAATAGCCTCCAGGACAAACAAAAATTAAAAGAATTTGCAAACACCAAACCAGTCCTACAGGAAATATTGAAAGGGGTCCTCTAAGCAAAGAGAGAGCCTAAAAGTAGGAGACCAGAAATGAACAGAGACAATATACAGTAACAGTCAACTTACAGGCAATACAATGGCACTAAATTCATATCTTTCAATAGTTACCCTGAATGTAAATGGGCTAAATGCCCCAATCAAAGGACACAAGGTATCAGAATGGATAAAAAGAACAAGACCAATCGATATGCTGTCTACAGGAAACTCATTTTACCCAAAGACACCTCCAGATTGAAAGTGAGAGGGTGGAAAATAATTTACCATACTAACAGACATCAAAAGAAAGCTGAGGTGGCAATCTTTATATCAGATTAATTAGATTTTTAAGTCAAAGACTATAATAAGAGATGAGGAAGGACACTGTATCATATTTCAAGGGTCTGTCCGACAAGAAGATCTAACAATTTTAAATATCTATGCCCCTAACATGGGAGCAGTCAATTATATAAACCAATTAATAACAAAATCAAAGAAATGCATCCACAATAATACAATAATAGTAGGGGATGTTAACACTCCCCTCACTGAAATGGACAGATCATCTAAGCAAATGTGCAACAAGGAAATAAAGGCTTTCAATGACACACTGGACCAGATGGACATCACAGATGTATTCAGAACATTCCATACCAAAGCAACAGAATCCACATTCTTCTCTAGTGCACATGGAACACTCTCCAGAATAGATCATATCCTGGGTCACAAACCAGGTCTCAACTGGTACCAAAAAAATTGGGATCATTCTCCGCATATTTTCAGACCACAATGCTCTGAAACTAGAACTCAGTCCCAAGAGGAAAGGTGAAAAGAATTAAAATACATGGAGGCTAAAGAGCATCCTACTAAAGAATGAATGGGTCAACCAGGAAATTAAAGAAGAATTTAAAAGAAATTATGGAAACAAATGAAAATGAAAACACAACTGTACAAAATCTTTGGGACACAGCAAAGGCAGTCCTGAGAGGAAAGTAAATAGGAATAGAAGCCTTTCTCAAGAAACAAGAAAGGTCTCAAGTGCACAACCTAACCCTACACCTAAAGGAGCTGGAGAAAGAACAGCAAAAAAAGCCTAAACTGAGCAGGAGAAGAGACATAATAAAGATCAGAGCAGCAATCGATGAAATAAACAATGAATCTTGGAACACTGAAAAAATAATGAAGTTTAAAAAAAAAGAAATCAATGAAATAGAAACCAAAAGAACAGTAGAACAAATCAACAAAACTAGGAGCTAGTTCTTTGAAAGAATTAATAAGATTGATAAAACCCTGGCTAGACTTATCAAAAAGAAAAGAGAAATTACCCAAATCAATAAAATCATGAAAGAAAGGGGAGAGATCACAACCAACACTAAAGAAATACAAACAATTATGAGAACATATTATGAGCAACTATATGCCAGCACATTTGACAGTCTGGAAGAAATGGATGCATTCCTAGAGACATATAAAGTACCAAAACTGAACCAGGAAGAAATAGAAAACCCGAACAGACCCATAACTAGTAAGGAGATTAAAGCAGTAATCAAAAAACTCCCAACAAACAAGAGCCCAGGGCCATATGGCTTCCCAGGGGAATTCTACCAGACATTTAATCTGGAGGGGTCTTTGGGTTTAAAATGAGTTTCTTGTAGGCAACATATAGATTTTTTTTTTTTATCCATTCTGATTCCCTGTGTCTTTTGATTGGGGGCATTTAGCCCATTAACATTCAGGGTAAGTATTGAGAGATATGAATTTA
>NW_019155391.1:0-6038 GCF_002288905.1 Enhydra lutris kenyoni | reverse complement strand
TTAAATGTGCTGTTGTCTACATACAATCTTTTTTAATGCACCCCAAAATGCAAAAAAGCACCCAAAAACAAAAAAAAAAAAGAAAAAAGGAAACAAAACAAAACAAGACAAACACTGCCAGTCAGATTAAAGGTTTATATAACACAGTCAGAGGTGAATGACTCTTAAAGGTGAAACCTGATTTTTCGTAAGGATGATCAAGTGTGATACACTCTATGCTTTTGAAGATTATGTACTTGCTGGTTTGCAACCATGGCAGGAGCTTTCCTGGTATAATCTGAAACTGGTACCTGTACTCAGAGACAAAGACATAAGAAAGAGGCTGGCCAGTCCAAGTTGGTAAATGACAGTTCTAATAATAGTAAAAGGAACTTACATACTATTCTTGTCTTGGATGGTAGTAAGATGAATGGGTCCCTGCACCTCTCTTCCCAGTCTTAAAGGTATGTAGAGGCCCTATCTGTGTTTAGTCACATATACCATGCAGGCATTTTCAACACCACCTCGACACTATGTTTTTGGAGTGGAACAGCCTCTAGGAGTGGAAAGATAAGCAGAATTCACATTCTAAGGACAGGAGAGGGGCAAGGAACCTCTGAGTGCCCAGGTCTAGCTCAAGAGTAAATTGACAGTCACATCTTTTTGGTAATGTTCCCCAACATATATTATTACATGTTGTAAAAAATATAGTATGTAGGAAATCCTGTTCCTTCTAATGGTCCAAATGACATGCCATTTAGAAATGACTAGAAAACAGAAGCAGAGCAAGCACCTCTTTTTACAATTATTCTTTCAAAAGGCTGATACTGGCCATCATGTCCCCTTTGAGTTTACTCCTCATTGCTAGCTATACCAAACTTTCCTTAAGAATGTGTTATCTTACATTGTAATTGTAGTGTCGTCCAGGTTTGGCAATGTTCCTAGAGCAGAGCTTGATCAGTGTATTATAGAGTCCTGGGCCCTTTCTGTCTTCTGGATCTGTATGGTTATTAAGATTATATTAGTAAACATAAATTCTCTCAACATGGTGAACTAAATATCCTGAAAAAAATCTTTCCAATTATAAAGAAAGGAAATCAAAAGAAAGGGAAATCTGCCACCTGAAAATATTAAATATGATATTTTGAAAAGCCTTTAAAAATGTATGTGTAGATTTGTAGGTCAGTGGATGAAGCCCATGGGACCAGGATTGCAAAATGGAAAGCTATTGTGTAATTGTGAAAGCCCTAAGGAACAGGTCAGTCTTTGTAAGTTTTGGTCTTGGATAGTGATGGTTGCAAAGTGGTTGCAAAGTGGTTATGGTAAGAGAATATAGTGTATTTTTGTTTGTTTGTTTGTTTGTTTTTAACTTCAATGTCATTTGAAAACCAAATGCTAGTATTTCCACACTTGCTTCTCAGATACTATAGACTCTGTATTTACACGTGATACCTCAAAACTGGCCATTATTCTAGGAACTTGCCTCAGGGCTGAAAAATCACGGGTAATCATTCATGAATTAATTCCACAAACGTGGAAGGTGTGCTTATTTTATAAGATTTATTTATTTATTTATTTGTTTGTTTGTTTATTTATTTATTTTGATAGGAGGGCATAACAATGACATTTGAATGAAAGAAAGACACAATTTTTTGATATATGCCAGAGGAGAGAAGGCTTCCAGGCAGGGCCACACAGTAAATTGATCTGGGGACAAGACAATGTCAAGTTGCAACTGTAGAGGCCTTTTATGTATAACAAGTGGGATGAGCTTAAGTGGGTTTTGTGAGCTTCCTATAGATTAGCTGATTTGAATAATTTCTGGAAGAGGGGGATAGTGACTGCCTCTAGTTTTCTGGTACCTGGCCTGGGGGTCTTAAGAGTGCTGCATGGTGGTCTGGAGAGTGAGAACCCCATGACCGTGATAGAAGTATCTGGAATGTGAATTTAATAGGCTGCTCAAGAAGGATAATTGACCAGACTTTAGTCAGTGGCTCAATACTAGGTAAGGATAGCATTCTTTTAAAAAGTCTATTATAGTGCTTACCATATTCTAAACATTTTCAAATACAAAGGGGGAAATTTTAGAAGAGTTATGATAAAATATGAAATAAGATTATAATTATTTTTAATCTCATAAATAAATATATAGTGAATGAATGCTAAAATGTTAAAAACTATGTTAGAACTCTATGATATGATGACATGGTATTCTTTCCATTCATTTAAGAGCATTAGAAACCACAGGGCCCAGTCATAAACCTTCAAAGTGGAATATTTTGCAGTCACACAGCTGAACTTGCACTGCTGTGTGCCTGTCATTAATTATCCCTCTTACTTTACTTTTCATTATTTCTCATGATCAATTCTGGCCACATGGCTAATAGTTCTGCTCTAAGTTTACCTTCATCAGCTTTGCCTACTGTTCATCATCCCAGAGCTGATCTTCAAACTCTATAATCCTAGGTCTATAGAGAAGTTCTGAAGAGATCCCTATTCCCTGTGGGTGCCCAGAAAAAGTTTTAGCACACAGTGCTAAATCATGACAAAGGCTGTGGTTTATAATACAAATTATTTCATATTATTTTATTGATGCCAAAAATTAGAGCCACAATTTAATTATGTTACGTAATAAGTAATTTTTCAGCATAACTTTTCAGCGTTCAGACAGTTCTTTATTTAGTGCAAATTATGTGAATGTGAGATTTCAAACTAAAATGCTATTTTCTTTCCAGAATAGAATAATGAGAAATATGTCAGTGTATGGGAAAGTTTAGAGATACCAATTTTTCCATTTTTGTTTGTTGATCCCCCCCTTTTTTTTTTTTTTTGCTTTGCTTTATAAATCTGCTTTCATTGGTGTAATCCAGTTTGTAATGTAATACAATAAGTTTTCTGGGAAAGTTGAATTTGCTAGTAAAAAAATACATACAGTTATGATAGAAAAGATAAACAAGAAAAACAAAACAAAACAGAAAAGACCATAAAGCCTGTAAAGAGATACAATTCTAAGGCAGATAGCAATTTCAAGCTGTGTTAAACAGCATGATAATCTGTTTCTGTTTGGTAATAAGCACATAATCTGAGGTGGGTATTAAACATTGGTACCAAATGTGATATTAAGGCTTGGAGTAAAATCTGCCTATTTGTCCAAGTGACGGAAGGACATCTCACATTGCTAGGTTTTCTGGAACATGCAAAAATCTCAGCTTCAGAGAAAGATAGCATTACTTCATGATATAGATCCTTTAACAACTGTGTCTTTATGTGTTTTTCTGCATTGCTCTTTGCCTGGGCATATCTCTCTCAAATCTATTCAGTTTATACAAACTTCTCTTTCTAGGGAGTACCAAGCTACCTCAATCCTTACCACAGTCCTGTTGATGTCTTTGAGTTTAAAGAATTCTCTTCAAGGATGATTGACTTCATGAAATTTGGCCTTGATTTTTCACTCGTCTCTACTCCAGTCAGACTTTCCCCTCTTTTGTCTCAGTATATACATTCTTACTCTTAAATATTATTGTATGACATTAAAATATACCACACATATAATTTGAGAAGGAGGTTATGGTCAGAAATGATGCATGGTATAATAGAAAGAAAATGATCTAAATAAGCAGTCTAGGAGTTTGCGGCTTACATTTGAAATTCTTTGAGGGTATTAAGTAACCCCATCAAGATATGAGATGGAATTTACATTCTCCACCTGTGATACAGGGTGTTCAATGAGCATCGTACCTTTAATTGCTGATCTAGTTTCAAAGACAGATTTATAATCTCTTCCTAAAAAGAAAATTGAATTCAGTGTTAAAAAGAAATGAGCTATCAAGCTATGAAAAGACATGGAGGAAACTTAAAGACAATCTATTAAGTGAAGGAAGCCAATCTGAAAAGGCTACGTGCTGTATGATTCCAACTATATGACATTCTGGAAAAGACAAAACCATGGAGACAGTTGGTGTGAGGGGCTATGTGAAGAAGTGAAGCATGGAATGTTTAGGGCAGTGAAACTATTCTGTATGATGCTATAATAATGAATACATGTCACTACACATCTGCCCGATGCATAGAATGTACAACACCAAGAGTGAACCTTAATGTAAACAATAGACTGGATGATAGTGGGGTGGCAGTAAATATTCGTGCACCACTCTTGGTGGGAGATGTTGTTAATGAGGGAGGGTTTGAATGTTTGGAGGGTGCATTCCTCTCAATTTTGCTGTAAATCTAAAACTGCTTTAGAAAAAATAAAGTCTTTAAAAAGAGAGAGAAAATTGGTGACATGCATTTTTTTTTTCTTTCAGAGAAACTTTTTTTTTTAATTTTATTTTTTAAACATATAATATATTTTTATCCCCAGGGGTACATGTCTGTGAATTGCCAGGTTTACACATTTCACAGCACTCACCATAGCACATACCCTCCCCAATGTCCATAATCACACTCCCCCTCTCCCAACCCCCTCCCCCCAGCAACCCTCAGTTTGTTTTGTGAGATTAAGAGTCACTTATGGTTTGTCTCCCTCCCAATCCCATCTTGTTTCATTTACTCTTCTCCTACCCCATTAACCCCCCATGTTGTATCTCCTCTCCCTCATATCAGGGATATCATATGATAATTGTCTTTCTCCGATTGACTTTTTTCACTAAGCATGATAACCTCTAGTTCCATCCACATCGTCGCAAATGGCAANTTAAATGTGCTGTTGTCTACATACAATCTTTTTTAATGCACCCCAAAGTCCACTTTTATAACAAGCTTTGTTCGTGAGGTTGTTTCATTGGAGCGATATGTACTGGAAGTCATAAAAGAGAATTAGTAATGTAGACACAGAACAAAAAAACAGAATTCATTTGTTTGTAAATTGTGCCTTATCTGGCTGAGGTACATATTTATGAATGATTTGTTAGATTTACATGTGATGTCCTGGGAGACAGCTGTGTAAGAGCTTGTATTAGAAGCAAACTATGTTTTCATATTTTACTTATTATCCAGTCATTCTCAATTTAATCTTTTAAACACCTTCCCTGACCTCAGGTGTGACACAAATCATTTCTTGATGTTTTAAAAAAATGGAAGTACACTTATCTGTGTATTGCAGGAATGATTTTCTGAAACAAGTGCAGATGTCCAGGATTTCATGAGAGCAAACTGCTATTACATTGTAATATGATAAACAAACATGAATACAGCCTCCTTTCTTTCTTATTCATAAGTATTATAGATGCTAACTATTTATCAGGTCATGATGTAAACCCTCTGTCGGGATTCATTTTCTTTAGTGATTTGTTATTTTTTTTTTAAATGAATGAAACTGAGTTTTCTTCACCATTGCATGGGGAAATAATTTCAACATTTAACTGACCTTGATGTTGATAATTTTTGGATTTCAGGATTAAAAATAAAGTTCTTTATTCACACACACACACACACACACACTAGATATGTGAACAAGCATTACTTGTAGGATGTAGTAATCATGAAACTAGTTTTAATTTCAGCTGTCTCTGAAATTCTAGTGGACTTCTTCTTCCCTTGACCCCAGATGAAAATTCTTATAATATTCATGATTTTTATGCTCACTGTTAGGTATAATTTAAAGGCTTTAATCCTTTAAATCAGAAAACACAGTCTTACATTTAAAAAAAAAAAAGAAAAAGAAATGACCAGATGCATATAATAATCAACAGTTCATTTTTTATTCAAAGATAAAACTTTTCTCCCCTCTCCTCTTCAAAGACCTTCTGTAGTCAGGAAGCATCATAAAAGGGAACTTAATTGGCTTTTTCTTCTTTAATATTGTATCTCTTCCTCCATCCCTATTAAGGATGAAGTGAGACAAGATTTTAATCTGATAAAAGAAATTCTGATTGACTTTGCTTTATAAGCTCTGGCCTGGCAATGTACCTAAAAATAAATTCATTCTCTCAATAAGTACTTTTTTTTTTTAATATTGTATTTATTTATTTGACAGAGAGACACAGCGAGAGAGGGAACACAAGCAGGGGGAGTGAGAGAGGGAGAAGCAGGCTTCCCACCAAGCCGGGAGCCCGATGCGG
>NW_019155390.1:499-6040 GCF_002288905.1 Enhydra lutris kenyoni | reverse complement strand
TAAGATGCACCTCACAATCCTCTTTTCACCCTGCCCACCATGACATTGGTGTGAACATAAAGGGATCACCAGAGTTTCCACTGTTCTGCGTTCTCCTCCAGCCCAGTGGCAGGATCCTCCAAATATCCCTCTTTGCCAGAAAGTCAAGAGGAGGGGACAGGGCTGCCCTGGGATAGCTCAGAAGGGTGGCTTGGCCTGGCCTAGGTTCCTATGTATTAGCTTATGGAAACTCCTGCCTAAAGCCCTGAGGCAGGGCGAGGTCTGGGCCAATGTCTGGTGCATTTGAAAATACCATTCCCCTGGGGTTTCTGGAAGCCAGAGCCCCTGCAAATAAGCAAGAAGCAAGAGAACGTCATTCCTTATCAGATGTCTCCAGCCAAGTAATTCTGGTACTAGACTACAATAGAAAGTGGGCACCTGGTTGTGGGGTTCCAAATTCTGTTGGGATCTGTGGTCAAGGAAGTGACTTCACTGAGATCACCTACCCAAGTCCATGCTGGATTATTAACTACACAAACAGTGCTCAGGGCTGCCATCTGCTCATCTCCTTTCTGCATGGAAGTCCATATCTGTACCCAGGGACACCAATACACTTCTATCCACAGGCCCCCAAAGAAAGGCTGATTGCCGCCAGGGCCCCACCTGGCTTCAGACAGAACTCTCCCCTCTTACCTGTTTGTGACCTGGGATAAGGCATTAGCCCTGTCAGGGGTGGTCCGCATCTTGTCTGTACAATACTGATGATTCTAGCATGGACTTCCTGCAGAGGTTGACAGGCATATGTGGAGTAATATCTATGATATTGGATGGGTGGTGTCACTTGCAGGAAAGACCTCCAAGCACATTTTCCTCCTCTCCTCACTTTCTCTGAGTCTGCTACTGAGAAAATACCACCCTATAGTCCCTAATGTGTGTGTGTGTGTGTGTGTGTGTGTGTGAGAGAGAGAGAGAGAGAGAGAGAGAGAGAGAGAGTTGTATGTAGAGTGTCTCCTGTGGGCACACATCAGTTCATCAGGGCTCACATTCTGGAGTCCCAGAAGGTGACAGTCCCATCTACAGATTGGTGGGCCATAGATTTCCAAAAACTTTGGTCTTCTAATTTTGAAAGGGAACCCTAAAGAAGGGATTGAAGACTTGGCCCTTGATGGTTAGAATCCATCCTTACTACTATAGACTGCATATCCTGTTCTGAGAGCTATTACCTCCTTTCCAATGGGTTTCATGTGGATAGGGGTCCATTCAGTTGGTTGCCATGACCTGGGCTCCTCCTCGTACAAGATTGTGCTGGAACGCCTCCTGTCTATGATATCAGTGCTCTCTCTCACCCTGAAACCATCTCCCTGTCTGTAGCCCCGTCTTCAACGCGACTTTTTCCAGAGCCCTCCAGTGAACGGCTAGGTGCATCCAACTTTGAGGACACTCACAGAGACCTAAGTTCATGCCTGGTTCAGCCTTTCTACCAGTCTGTGATTCTGGGCAAGGCACTAACCCTACAGGGGTCTTCACCTTCTCCTCTCAATGGTTCCCTGAAATCCCATATCTTATTTACACATTCTTGGGTAACTTTGTGCCCTGGAGTGAGGTATGGACTCAGTGATTCCTTCCATTTCATAGAATATGGCAAAATGACCTAAAATCCCCATCTGAGATTTAGTTATTAAAGCTCATTGCACATCCCCATGCTGCCTCTGACCTGTGTTCTCTCTTAGATCCTCAATCTGGAGTACAAGCCCCTATGTTGAAACATGGACCAGACATGTGCACGTGACCTAGCCATGAGGCCAACAAGAGACAGAGGAACTGGGACCATTTGAGATGCACTGAATCCTGCCAACACCCCTAAGTGTGCTCAAGTACTCAGTGAAGCAAGTCCTGCCTTGGTGTTGTCAACAGCCCCAAAGAACTGAGGGGCTCTGGCAGCTGAGCACTGTTGGATGGGTGTACTTAAAGTCTCCTCTGAGACTTTGAAGCATTGTTTGTTGGTTAAGCCACTGAAGGTGGGGTAATGTGGTCACAAAGCACTAGGAGCAGTGTACTGATACCATCCACCTGTCCCAGACTGTGGCCCTCCTCCTTTTCCTCTCTGCTCCCCACTTCAGCTTCCTCTGATCACCCTGGCCTCCTTTCTGACCCCCACTCTGGGAACATCATATTCTGCTTCCAATCCTTTGCACCGTGGTTCCCTATGCTGGGCTAAATATACTCAAATTTGTGAAGGACTGTCTCCCTTTCCTGCCACAGGAATTCTCAATGTCATCACAGCAGGGCCTTGTCAGACACATCACCTGGTGGAGTTCAGGACCCAGTTGTAGTCCCTTGTTCTTTTCTTATGGAGAAAATGCTCTTTTCATTCACCTTTTCAGTTCACATTTGTCCATCTGCCCCTCTAGACCCTGAGCTCCTAGGGGGAGTAACTGGTTGCCTGCTGAGCAATGGAACTACCTGAGTGGTCAGGGCCCAGTGGCTGCATGAACAGGTGAGAGGATCCAGTCCACCACCAACCAACTCTATTGTCCAAGCCCAATTGACTTTGGTCATGTGTAAGTCCTGTTGTTTTCTTTTGTTTCCTACATCAACTCTATGTTCCATGTGGGGCTCAAACTCATGACACCGAGGTCAAGAACCATTTGCCCTACTGACTGAGGAAGCCACGGCCTCTCTTGTCATTTTTTCCTAGGTTCTAGTGTCATAACTATTGAAGTTTTTTTTATTTATACATATTGTAGGTATATTACACTATGCTGAATTACCAAATAACTCTGCAAATTATGGTAGCATGTTACCATAGTTTTCTTCAGGTGCATCTTCAGGTTGGAGACTAAGCTACTTCATGTGAACTTTTAGGAATCCAGAGTCCCTCCACCCTGGGCCTTCTCACACCCTGGTTTGTCGTGCACGTATGGTGCTATAAGTGCATGGGGAACATCCCTGACTTAAAGGTGTTCAAGTGGTAAAGTGGGGCAGAATCCCTGGAGTGTCAGTATGATCTCAAGATCCCAGAGGTCACAAGAAGAATAGTGAGGGCCTAAATGCTTCAGTCCTCAGATATCAGTTGGGGAAATCTGGCTGAAAACCACGAGGCTAGGTGCTGGCTTTCTGCTCTATGTAACCCTAAGCTTGGAATCCTAGCACAGCTGGGTGATCGTATTCATGGGAGGAGTCCAGCAAAACAGAAGCATGGGAAGACCTCCAAAACCCGGGAGGTACAGCGTGACGCTGTGCAGCAGAAATCTACAGAATTTGGATTTGGAACTCAGTTGCACACCTGAGAAAAAAATGCTCTGTCACTGGCAGTGTGAACACAGACCCTTCCTTTCTTTCATGGAATTATTAAGATAATTAGAAATACCAAATAACTAAACTGGATGCTTACTTTACAACTTTAAAATGTTGAGATCAAACTAGATTCTTATATTGCATAAATGATGAGATTTTATTCTGCAAGTCAAATATTTCAACAAAAATTTTCTTCGTAATAGCCATTATACTTCAGCATGAAACAACAATTTTTGATTAGCTTTTGTATTATGTCATCACAATTTGCACCATATCACTAAATACAATATTTAGTGCATCTTACTTAAAAAAATAAAAACATTTCAGTGAAGTAGGGAATGTGTAGATTAACAACAATTCTGGCACCACCACCTAAATCCAGATGGTGACTCCAGAATGCTGACTTGCCTTTGCAGCTGTACCACTAGAGCATAGTCTTACACAGAACTTGAACTCCAAACTTATTATTTTTATATGCTTCATGTCCAGGTGTGGGATTTTTTGGCACTGAAGCTAGAAACCGTTCATATGTAAATCACACAGATCCTGAAGGATTGCTGTGCTAGGAATATCTCTGAATTTATTAAACTGCAGTTAAAAACATTTTGCTAACTTTGTTTAATGACTTGGTCTTCCCTATCATTTGCTTGTTTCTGCAGTTGATGCTGGTGTCACTTAAGTGTGGTAGTTGCATGAGCTTTTTGCCCACAATTTTCCAAGCTAATGCCTCTGAAATGGTGTCATGCTAAGAACTCAGTGGATGCATAGACATAGTCTTTTAGTATTAACTCATAATGCCACTGCAATCAGCTCCGAAAACATGAATGTTCATATAGAAAATATTAAATGTTTACTTCCATCAACTTTTTAATTCAATACCTTTCCTGTATTTTAAAAAGATTTATCTTTTTCTGACAAAAGTGTCCAGTGAAGCTTACTTGAATCATAATTAAGTTAAGGTTAAACATAAGTAACAGAGATTTGTATTTCCTGACTTAACTAATAACATTGAGCTGTAAATTATAGACAAGGCTTTATTAAAAATGAAAATGACAATGGTGCCAGGGTGTCTCAGTGGGTTAAAGCCTCTGCCTTCAGCTCAGGTCATGATCCCAGGGTCCTGGGATTGTGCCCTGTATCTTCCTCTCTGCTCCACATGGAGCCTGCTTCCCTTCCTCTCTCACTGCCTGCCTCCCTGCCTACTTGTCATCTCTGTCAAATAAATAAATAAAATCTTTATTAAGAATGAAAATGACCTTATAAATAACTTGCAAATATAAAAAAAAAGTCTTTAAATATTCTCACATGTTCATAGAAATGTGGTTTACAGTGGTCAAACAAAGTAACCTTATAGTATAATATGGTCTTACTGAGTGTGACAAGTACACAGATCCTGCTATATTACTCACTGTGCCAGTTCAGAAACATTAAAAGTGTTCCAAAACACAAGTGCATTAATCATGAACTTGGGTGTCATGTCAATGTCAAATCGGTATGAAAGCTTCTGAATACTTTTTTTCCTGCATTTATATTGTCACAGACTGTAAGAAATGGTTCATGGACTGGTAGCATTGTGAGTATCACTGTTATGCACGCACTTATGGCTCCTGAAGTAGTGAGTTTAAATCATAGACAACATCTGTGAGGTATAGTGTGTTTGTGTATCAGGGAAGCAAGAGTTAATATGAGGGAGAGAAACCCTAGAAGGTGGAGAGCCTAGAAATATTAACAGAGGAATCTGATCTCATAGCCACAGGTACTTGGGAGCCAGCACAGCTTCTTGAGCAAGGGAAAAGCATGAGGGTAGTCACATTTTAGAATCCAGAGCACTGCAGGAGGTTGGAACATCATAGTGATCTGTGCAACCTACTCATTTTAAAGATAAGAAAACCATTATGTAAATAATTCACCAATAGAACCAAAGCTAGCACCCCAAAACTAACACCCCAAAATACAAACGTATTTACAAAGAAGGTTTTGAACAACAACAACAAAAAACTGAATAAAATATGCACAAGAAATAGCTTGTATGCCTTGCCATATTTAAAGTTAGGTGACACTCTAGTTCAACATAGAATTAGATGTCCTAGCAACAGCAATCAGACAACAAAGAGAAATAAATGGTATCCAAATTGACAATAAAGAAGTCAAACTCTCTCTTCGCAGATGACATGATACTTCATATGGAAAACCCAAAAGACTCCACCCTCAAACCACTAAAGCTCATACAGCAATTCAGTAATGTGGCAGGATACAAAGTCAATG
>NW_019155390.1:0-399 GCF_002288905.1 Enhydra lutris kenyoni | reverse complement strand
ACAGCAATTCAGTAATGTGGCAGGATACAAAGTCAATGTACAGAAATCAGTTGCTTTCTTATACACTAACAATGAAAATACAGAATGGGAAATTAGAAAATCGATTCAATTTACTATAGCACCAAGAACCATAAGATACCTGTGAATAAACCTAACCAAAGAAGTAAAGGATCTGTACTCAAGGAACTACAGAACACTCATGAAAGACGTCGAGGAAGACACAAAAACATGGAAGACCATTCCATGTCCATGGACTGGGAAAAATAAGCACTGCTAAAATGTCTATATTGCCTAGAACAATCTATATTTTCAATGCCATTCTGTTCAAAATTCCACGGCATTTTTCAAGGATCCGGAGCAAACAATCCTAAAATTTTATAGAACCAGAAGTGACCCTGA
>NW_019155389.1:0-6045 GCF_002288905.1 Enhydra lutris kenyoni | reverse complement strand
CAGGGTCATAGGGAAGCTCTATTTTTAATTTCTTAAGTAATCTCCACACTGTTTTCCAAAATGGCTGCACCAACTTGCATTCCCACTAACAATGTAAGAGGGTTCCCCTTTCTCCATGGAGCCCATCTTTGTAAAGTGTAGACTGTTTGTATTCAGTCAAAGAGATAAAGAAATAAAGCCTAGAAATATGCTCTTAACTAAACAGAGCAAACTGATGGTTAGCAGAGGCGAGTTGAGTGGGGGAAGTCGGTTAAATAGGTGTAGGTAATTAAGGAGGCCACTTGTGATGTGCACCAGGTGGTGTTTTTAAGTGATGAATCACTAAGTTCTTCACCTGAAACTATTGTTATAATGAATGCTAACTAATGGAAATTTAAATAAAAATTTGGAAGATAGAGAATGAATTAATTTTGAAAATATTTTTATAAAATATGAACAATATTATTATGATTTTATAGCCTGTATATTGAATAGGTTACCATGTGAGTCTTTTCTCCACTTCACAGGTTAAATTCATAGTTATTTCATCTGGTCAAAAAGTAGCAGTAACTATTTGATATCAGATTTTGTATCAGTATATTTATTTATCAAAGCATCAAGTGATTTCAAAATCTTCCTAAAATCAAATTTTAACATTTTTACCTCAATTCAATGCTAGTCCTCTACATGACTGTGAATATATATGTATATTCTTGCTGTACGGCTTGTGACTGAATAATTTAGCAGAACTTCCAGTTTTCTATATTGGGTAAGCATCATCTTAATTAGATCAAAAGGAAAAGACACACAATTCCACGAGCCCTGCACGTGGGAACATAAGCTCCTTAAGAAAATGAATAAAGCTGGGGCACCTGGGTGGCTCAGTGGGTTAAAGCCTCTGCCTTCAGCTCAGGTCATGATCCCAGTGTCCTGGGATCGAGCCCCACATCGGGCTCTCTGCTCTGCAGGGAGACTTCTTCCTCCTCTCTCTCTCTCTGCCTGACTCTCTGACTACTTGTGATCTCTGTCTGTCAAATAAATAAAATCTTAAAAAAAATGAATAAAGCTAACCACTCCAGGACCAGGAAAGAAAACAATAATAAAGACATAGAAATTAGGTGGTACCATGAAATAGAAAACCAGTCTAGCAAGAACTTAGTACCAAAACTATCAGCATGAATCAAGGACACAAGCACCAAGCATGTATCTCAGAGATGACTCCATTTTTAGGGGGAATGAGGACTAGGTAAAACAGGACCATCATCCAAAAAATTACCCAGGATACCAAGTTAGAGATACACAAATTTCAAAAATTGTCAAACTGCTAAATCCTCCTCCAGCTGAGCATATATGCATCTATACAGAAATGACAAATAACCATCAGTTCCATAAACCTATATGGAATCCCTGACAGTCAGAAACAGAGCTAGAACTGATGTGAATGGATACTATGATTTGTTTCACCTGCAATTTCTACTAGACCAATTCCCTGATCTTGTTCTTAGAACTCTTATTTCTCTCATGGAAAATAAAATCCTGAACCTTACAACATGGACCTTGGCAAATGTCAAACACCTCCGTCGTGGTACTACACAAATGTCCAGGTCTGTCTCTCATACAGAGTGTGTGAAGATATGAGAGGGAAGAACTTCATGAATTAATTTAACAATCATCTCTTTCTATGAATCCAGCATTACCCTGATCCCCAAATCAGGCAAAGACCCTACCAAAAAGGAGAATTTCAGACCAGTATCACTGATGAATATGGATGCTAAGATTCTCAACAAGATCCTAGCAAACAGGATCCAACAGCACATTAAAAAGTTTATGCACCATGACCAGGTGGGATTCATTCCTGGGCTACAAGGATGGTTCAACATTCGCAAATCAATCAATGTGATAGAAAAAATTAATATGAGAAGAGAGAAGAACCACATGGTCCTCTCAATTGATGCAGAAAAAGCATTTGACAAAATCCAGCATCCATTCCTGATTAAAATGCTTCAAAGGATAGGGATAGAGGGAACGTTCCTGAACTTCATAAAATCTATCTATGAAACACCCACAGCAAATATCATTCTCAATGGGAAAGAGCTTGCAGCCTTCCTGTTGAGATCAGGAACACGACAAGGATGCCCACTCTCACCACTTTTGTTCAACATAGTATTAGAAGTCCTAGCAACAGCAATCAGACAACAAAGAGAAATAAAAGGTATCCACATTGGCAATGAAGAAGTAAAACTCTTTCTCTCTTTGCAGATGACATGATTCTTTATATGGAAAAGCCAAAAGACTCCACCCCCAAACTACTAGAACTCATACAGCAATTCAGTAACGTGGCAGGATACAAAGTCAATGTACAGAAATCAGTGGCTTTCTTATACACCTATAGTTACATAATACCAAGAAAAGGAGGGCCTAGGGCTATAATATTTGTTAAGTGTCCAAAGAAATAAATTGGTCCCTGATTTGAGAGTAAGAATTAATGTCTAGGTAAGATGTAAATTGTTCCAACTGTGATAATTGGAATAACTCAAACATTCCTTCAATTGTTACTCCATTAATGAGACAAAAATTTGAATAAAAGCAAACTATTTGCAAAGTTATTGCAGTAGTTCAGGAGATAAATGAGTAGGGGAGAAATGATGACTTCCAGTGGTGGGGAAGTAAAATAGTAATAGTAATAATGATGTTTAGGGAAACAGTGTCAAGAAAGGCTTCCATATTTCTGACTTGAAGACCTGTTTGGAGTCCTACTGTATGGGACATTATGGAAAGCAAGAAGACTTAGGGGAATAAGTAATCATGAGTTCAGTTTGCACTGTTAAAATATGAAATGCTTCTAAAAAATCCAAGTGTAAATGTCAAGTACGCAAATAATTGTGTAGATCTATAACTCAGAAAAAAAGTCTTGTCTCAATGTATAAATACAAAAACATTCAGTTTGTACCTACTGATTGATGTTCTGGAAATGCATGTGTGTGGGAAGATAGGCTAAGAGAAGAAAGTAGGAAAATATTTAGGAACTATGATATTTAGAGATTTTGTAGATTAAAAAAGGTGAAGAGACAAGGCTAAGTAGTAAAGAAATGGTAAGAAGAAAACTAATAGGAGTGTATTATGGAACACAAGATCATACACTGAGAAATTAAATAACATATTAAATTGAGATTCCAAAGTTTTCCTTAGCTAATATAGTTTTATGGAAGTGGTTCTGCCACTTTCAATTCAATATATTGGATTGGAGTGGGTTAAAGAGTGAAGAAATGTAAAGAAAATGGAAGTACTAGGCAGCTCTTGAGAAATAATGTTTCTCCATTTTAAACTTGGGGAAAAGGAGGATGGCTGGTGATTCACAGAGGTATTTATGTTTAGCAGATGAGGATAAAGGAGTTCCAGAATGCTGCCTTTTACTTCCTATGGAAAGTAAGAAACTTCTGAAATTGTTTGATATGGTGAATTGGGAGAGACTGGGGGGGGTCTGCATAAAATGGAAATAACTGAAATTGTTACTGTGGAATGTAGGACAATTAGCCAAATAGGAAAATGCCACTTAAAATTTAAATAGTGTTTATTTTGGTGGGCAAAAACTGTGGAAAGTTTCATTCCAAACTGGTTCTGTGGTCTCCTTTAACAATGGTCACTTGCCCAGGTAGACACGTGTAGAACAGTTGGGCTCATTGTGACAGAGGCAAAGAGTTTTAGGTTTGGAAAGCAGTGACTGAAATAAGAGAATATGGAGACTAAGCCAAATATAGAAGGAAGTAAAGGAAGGAGGTGGTGATGGGTAATGAGAAAAATGAGAAATCCGTGAGTTGAGAAGCTCAATAAGGCCAAAGAAAGAAAAAGTGTTAAGCAGTCTGGAAGATAATATGTTGTGGTTGGAGGACAGAATGTTTCCAATGGAACTAGAGGAGTTAGGGGGCATTACGGTGACTGCAAGAAGGTATGATTAGATAAATGAGTGATATTGGAGAAGATGTTATTCACACTGAGATGTAGCAGGAATGGAGGAGTGTGTGGACCACGATCCAAAGCCTTCCTTGAATGTGGATTTCATAAGACAAGTTAATACTCTCCAGAAACAAGTAAGGAGGGCAATATAGATGGAGAAATAAAAAGCGATTTCACAAGCTCATAGGTGAGAATTAGTCTGAAGTGGAATCTGAGTTTTGTAAATGACTTACTTAAGGGGACTGCAGAGGAAGCAGTTTCTTCAGGAGAGCAAGTTGGAGGAATAAGGGAAATGGAATAACTACTTAAAATTGAGGCTGACATCAAAGAATTAGAGGATTGTGCTGCATAGGAAGTAGCAGAAAGTTCAACATAAAGCATTTGGGTCTAATTCGCCATATTTAACCTTTTTTATGCATTCAAAATATAGGATAAGAAAATCAAAATCTATATAACTCACAGAGGAAAATTCAAGCAAATTCATGGAATCTTCTAATGAATGAATGAAGAGGATTTCAGTTTCAGACCAAAATAAAACCAGAACAACAACAAAAAACTAACTAAAGGAAGAAAACAACAAACAAAAGGAACTTAGAATTTAAAAGAATGGGAAGGAGAAGAAGAGAAAGGGAGAGAAGAATGAAGCCCAGTGACTACCATTTTTTCGACATTACCTTCCAAATGACAAAAGTACATTTCAGCAATTACACACGCACTTTGAACTGACTTCTTTCCCAGCATCCCCTTTCTATCTTTTACAATCTCCTGCTTTTATTTCCAAGGATGTAAGCCCTCACTTTATTTCTCTGACTAAATATGTTTATTATACAGACTAAAACACTAAATATGTATATTATACAGACAGGATCTAAGTGTTGTATTAACTATGTTTCTTTGAGTGCACATTCTATTTGTTGAATTTGTTAGTCTTTCATTAGCTTGGATTTTCTTAAATATATTGTGGTTAAATTTACTGTAACACCTATTTGCAGCACTGCCTACATTTTTTGAACTACAGCTTCCTGAAGTAGCCATACGCCTCACCAGGTGAAGTCAACCTCTGAGGTTAGCTATATGTCTAATGATAATCAATAATTACAGGAAAAAAATTGAAAAAAGAAAAAAAGAAAATAAAAAGCAAGTTAGTGGGGAAGTAACTTTCCTTTTTCTTTTTCTTTTTTTTTAATTTAATTTAATTTTATTTTTATAAACATATAATACATTTTTATCCACAGGCGTACAGGTCTGTGAATCGCTAGGTTTACACACTTCACAGCACTCACCTTAGCACATACCCTCCGCAATGTCCATAACAACACCCCCCCAACAGCCCTCCCCCCATCAACCCTCAGTTTGTTTTGTGAGATTAAGAGTCACTTATGGATTGTCTCAATCCCAATCCCATCTTGTTTCATTTACTCTTCTCCTAACCCCATAACCCCCCATGTTGCACCTCCTCTCCCTCATATCAGGGAGATCATATGATAGTTGTCTTTCTCCGATTGACTTATTTCGCTAAGCATGATACCCTCTAGTTCCATCCACGTCGTCGCAAATGGCAAGGTTTCATTTCTTTTGATGGCTGCATGGTATTCCATTGTGTATATATACCACATCTTCTTTATCCATTCATCTGTTGATGGACATCTAGGTTCTTTCCATAGTTTGGCTATTGTAGACATTGCTGCTATAAACATTCGGGTACACGTGCCCCTTTGGATCACTACGTTTGTATCTTTAGGGTAAATACCCAGTAGTGCAATTGCTGGGTCATAGGGTAGTTTTATTTGCAACATTTTGAGGAACCTCCATGCTCTTTTCCAGAATGGTTGCACCAGCTTGCATTCCCACCAACAGTGTGAAATTGTTCCCCTTTCTCCGCATCCTCGGCAGCATCTGTCATTTCCTGACTTGTTAATTTTAGCCATTCCGACTGGTGTGAGGTGATATCTCATTGTGGTTTTTATTTGTATTTCCCTGATGCCGAGTGATGTGGAACACTTTTTCATGTGTCTGTTGGCCATCTGGATGTCTTCTTTGCAGAAATGTCTGTTCATGTCCTCTGCCCATTTCTTGATTGGATTATTTGTTCTTTGGGTGTTGAGTTTGCTA
>NW_019155388.1:0-6049 GCF_002288905.1 Enhydra lutris kenyoni | reverse complement strand
GAGTGAAATAAGTCAAGCAGAGGGAGTCAATTATCATATGGTTTCACTTATTTGTGGACCATAACAAATAGCATGGAGGACATGGGGAGTTAGGAGAAGGGCGTTGGGGGAAATTGGAGGGGGAGGTGAACAATGAGAGACTGTGGACTCTGAAAAACATTCTGAAGGGGTGAAGAGGTGGGGGGGTGGGAGGTTGGGGGATCCAGGTGGTGGGTATTAGAGAGGGCACGGTTTGCATGGAGCACTGGGTGTGGTACAAAAACGATGAATACTGTTATACTGAAAATAAATTTAAAAAAAGTTTATTAAAAAAAAAAGAAAAGAAAAGAGGTGTTATACATGTGTACGCACACAAGGAAATACTACTCAGCCATGAAAGGGAAGGGAATCTTGCCATTTGGGATGACAAGGATAAAACTTGAAAGTAATATGCTAAGTGAAATAAGGAAGAAAGAGAAAGATATTATGTATAATATCACTTACATGGCAATCTAAAAATGCCAAACACATGGAAACAGAGAGTAGATTGGTGGTTGCCAGGGGCTGGGTAGTGAGATAAATAGGGGAGATATTGATCACAGGTTACAAATTTCTGTATATAAAATAATTTCTGATGGTCTCATGTACAGCAAGGTGACTGTAGTTAACAGTATTATATTGTACTGGAAGGTTACTAAGAGACTAGACCTTCAATGTTCTCACCACAAAAAAAAGTAAATAAATAAAAGGAAAAGGATAATTATGTGAAGTGGAGGTTGCATTTACTATCCTTATGTTGGTAACCATTTCACAATATAAACATAGATCAAATTATCACATTGGGTAAAATTTAAACTTACACAATGTTATATGTCAATTCTAACTAGAAAAAAAAAAATGTTGACATCATTTCCTTCTGGCCCCCATGGTTTCTGAATAGAAATCCTCTGTCATTAGAGATGTTTCCCACTCTGAGTAGGTGTGATTTTTCTCTTTCATCCTATGATATTCTTCCTTTTCCTTTAGTGCTCAGAAATGATAATTCAATGTGTCTTGACATATATTTCCTCAGGTTTATGCTGTTGGTTGTCTGCTAAATGTGTAAATTTTTGAGCAATTAATTGTTCAAAATATTTTTCATCTCCTTCCTCTCTCCCCACTCTTTCTAGGATTCCAGTGGCACAAATGTTAGATCTTTTGTTTGGTCCCATGTATCCCAGATACTGTGGGGTTTTATTGTTGTTGGTTTTGGTTTGGGGGTTTTGTTTTGCTTGGATTTGTTTTAAGCTTAGTTTATCATTTTGGTTTAGATTGATTGGGCAATTTCTTGCTTCTGATCTTTCCTCCTTTATCCTTTCATTCTCTTCCTTCCAGTCCCTTCCTAGCCAGCCACCCCATAGGGCATCCATATCCTTACTTCAGACCATTTTCCCAGCCACATTGAGTCAATGACATTTGTGCTCTTTGAGTGTCTACTGAAAAAACATCTAATTTCATTATGGAATGGTATGGGAGCTGTCCAGTTTAAGTTACATCAACATATGCTGCAAAACTGGGCAGAACCTGGAGTCCTCTCTATGCTATAAGCTGGTTGGGAGGCCCTGTGTCTTTAATCAGATGTGGTAAGAAATAAAGACAGGAAAGCTATTACAATGCAGTAAGAAGTTTTTATTGTATGCATAGTCCCCTGAAACAGAACACACAGCATGCCACGCGACGACACAGGCAGTACTGAGGTGAGAGACACAGGTAGAGAGAAGTACCGCTGGCCTGTATTTTTTACTGTGTATTTCATGAGGAGTAATGGAGAAGCAAAGTCAATAAACTACTTAGACATAAGATTGGAGAGTTTGAAAATTACAGCAGGCTGCAGACTATAGCTGTGCCCCTTGTCCTCTGGTACCCAGGGGGATTTGGATAGAGGGAAATGTCACAGATTGCACCTCTCATTGACAGGAGAGAGTAAGGATTTGGACTCAGGATTCTCTGTCTTGCATATCAAACGTATGCCTTTGGGCAAGTCTTTTACTGCCTCTGAGAATTAGCTAATTTTGGGAGAGGAGGTCCCTTCCTGGCTGGTACAGGAGGAATACAGAAATAAGAAAATGCATTAAATATAAAATCTCATGAGGCTGAAAATAGGAGCTCATGCAGGGGTATTTGGGCAAGGGTGGTGAGTATTGTGGTGATCTGAAACTCTTGTCCCATAAATTGTGTGCCCTCTGAATCTGCACGGGTCCAATACTAATGATAATACTATGTCCTTTCTGATATTGTCTGCTGGTGGGCTCCACAAAATCTTACAGTCTGATGTGTCTGACATGTCTGGTTTAGGACGAATAGCTCTGTCACACAGTTAATTGATGTGCCGTGGACAGGTCTACCCGGGCCTGTACTATGCTGGGAACTACTCATTGAACAGTGAATAGGTTGTTCTTGAGAAGGGCCAAGTCTTGTTGAAGAACCGGGAAGTCTGTGCTATGAGTCTTCATCTGGACTTGCCAGAGTGTCCACAAGGTCCTTCCTGGACACAGATGCTTGTACCACCAAATGATAGGAGAGGTCGTAGGGCCCACATGATAGGGCCACTTGCATGGAGACCCAAACCTGACACAGAGTCCCTCCTGGCTCTGCGTCCACTCTACACTAGTGACTTCAAAATTAGCTGATAAATGGAATGGTGTAGTTTATCCAAGTGTGGAATGTTTTGTCTCAACACTCAACACTCGACATTCAACAAGATACTGTGCTTCAACCTCCGTAGTTGGAGGTACAAGGAGGTACAAGATGCAAATTCTTGTCCTTTATCTCGGAGAGAATGTGGCCACATTACTCAGATATCTAGACCCCCAACATAGCCACCAGGGTGGGGGCCACATGAATTTTTGTAGGGTTTGCATCCCACTGTTGGAGCACATGTATTTTTGCAAGTTAGCGAAGTACTCACCATTTCTCACTCATTGTGTGCAATTAACAGATGTAATTGATAGAGTATGGCCTGGCAGGATGCTCTGGGAGATGTTTATACAATGCATTGTACGAAGTAATCAGCATAACCCTCCGCTGAGACTAAAGATATGATCTGCTCCTCATTACAGGTGAAAGCAATGTCCACCAGAGAACTGCAGTAGATCATATGCCATGTCCCCTGAAGGTAGACCTTGTATTTGGCCAAGCATGGAGTAAGCACTTTCAAAACCTCCACATGGCCAAAAGAGGGAGACTTAACACACCCAGAAAAGAATATCCTGGTAGGGAGATTCTTTTGACAAACTTAATTTTTGAGTACTTAAGCAATAGGAATGCCCAATAATCTGCAAATCTTCTTCCTTTTAGATCTGAAGTGTTTCTGCCTCTCAGAATCTAATAACAGAGTTTCTGGGTGTGTGGCATGAACACACTGGACCCATCGAAAGCAGCAAGATGGTGACTTCATCACAGCTTCTTGGCCTTCTGCTCCTCTGGGTTCCAGGTGAGAATACTTGGACAAAGTAGGTTAAAGTGGGGGTATGATTTTCCACCCCTGATTTTCTTTCTTCATTGAGAATCTTTCCACAGATGAATTTGGCTTATTTTAAAAGTAAGTAGTATTCTCTGTCCTACCTAACTAGATGCCGGTGACTTCCATGTACATATCTTAAGACACTGCTAATGTTTCCTGTGTGGTTTCAGCCTCCCATGGTGAGATTGTGCTGACCCAGTCTCCTGCCATCCGGTCCATGGCTCCAAAAGAAGGAGTCACCATCCCCTGCTGGGCCAGTCAGAACATTACCAAGTGGTTAGCCTGGTATCAGCAGGAGCCAGAGAGAGATCCCAAGCTCCTGATCTTTGCAGTATCCAAGTTGGAAACTTCTTTTTATCCCCTTTCTCCCCCCCACAATTTGGGGGTTGCTTCTAATTTGGTTAAAGCACATTTTCCTGGGGTCTTTGCCACCCTTTTAGTATTTTATTTGCTCCTTCATATATTCTTATCTGGACGAAATGACAAGGTGGAAAAACTCACCACAAAAAAAAAAAAAAAAAAGAAAGAACAAGTGGCAGTACCGAAGGCTAGAGACCTAATCAATACAGATATTGGTAACATGTCCGATCTGGAGCTCAGAATGATGACTCTCAAGTTTCTAGCTGGGCTCGAAAAAGGCATGGAAGATATTAGAGATATGAGAAGATATTAGAGAAAGCCTCTCTGGAGAAATAAGAGCCCTTTCTGGAGAAATAAAAGAACCAATATCTAACCAAGTTGAAATCAAAAAAGCTATTCATGGAGTGCATTCAAAAATGGAGGCTCTTACTGCTAGGATAAATGAGACAGAAGAAAGAATTAGTGATACAGACGACCAGAGAATAAAGAAGCTGAGCAAAAGAGAGACAAATACTGGACCACGAGGGGAGAATTTGAGAGATAAGTGACACCATAAGATGAAACAACATTAAAATAATTGGGATTCCAGATGAAGAAAGAGAGGCACAGAAGGTATATTGAAGAGAATTATTGTAGAGAATTTCCCTAATATGGCAAAGAGAACAAGCATTAAAATCCAGGAGGTGCAGAGAACCCCCCTCAAAATCAATAAGAATAGGCCCACACCCCGTCACATAAGATTAAAATTTACAAGTCTTAGCGACAAAGAGAAAATTCTGAAAGCAGCCCGGGACAAGAAGTCTGTAACATACAATGGTAAAATATTTGATCAGCAGTGGGCTTACCCACAGAGACCTGGCAGGCCAGAAAGAACTGGCATGATATATTCAGAGCACTAAATGAGAAAAACATGCAGCCAAGAATACTATATCCGGCTAGGCTATCATTGAAAATAGAAGGAGAGATAAAAAGCTTCCAGGACAAACAAAAGCTGAAAGAATTTCAAACACCAAACCAGCTCTACAGGAAATATTGAAAGTGGTCCTCTAAGCAAAGAGAGACCTAAAAGTAGTAGATCAGAAAGGAACAGAGACAATATACAGTAACAGTCACCTTACAGGCAATACAATGGCACTAAATTCATATCTCTCAATAGTTACCCTGAACGTTAATGGGCTAAATGCCCCAATCAAAAGACACAGGGTATCAGAATGGATTAAAAAAAAAACCCATCCATATGTTGCCTACAACAAACTCATTTTAGACCCGAAGACACCTCCAGATTTAAAGTGAGGGCATGGAAAAGAATTTACCATGCTAATGGACATCAGAAGAAAGCAGGAGTGGCAATCCTTATATCAGATCAATTAGATTTTAAGCCAAAGACTATACTAAGAGATGAGGAAGGACATGATATCATACTCAAAGGGTCTGTCCAACAAGAAGATCTAACAATTTTAAATATCTATGCCCCTAACGTGGGGGCAGCCAACTATATAAACCAATTAATAACAAAATCAAAGAAACACGTCGACAATAATACAATAATAGTAGGGGACTTTAACACTCCCCTCACTGAAATGGACAGATCATCCAAGCAAAAGATCAACAAGGAAAGAAAGACCTTAACTGACACACTGGACCAGATGGACATCACAGATATATTCAGAACATTTCATCCCAAAGCAACAGAATACACATTCTTCTCTAGTGCACATGGAACATTATCCAGAATAGATCACATCCTGGGTCACAAATCAGGTCTGAACCGGTATCAAAAGATTGGGATCATTCCCTGTATATTTTCAGACCACAATGCTCTGAAGCTAGAACTCAATCACAAGAGGAAATTGGGAAAGAACCCAAATACATGGGGACTAAACAGCATCCTTCTAACGAATGAATGGGTCATCCAGGAAATTAAAGAAGAATTGAAAAAATTCATGGAAACAAATGAAAATGAAAACACAACAGTTCAAAATCTGTGGGACACAACAAAGGCAGTCCTGAGAAGAAAATATATAGCAGTACAAGCCTTTCTCAAGAAACAAGAAAGGTCTCAAGTACACAACCTCACCCTACACCTAAAGGAGCTGGAGAAAGAACAAGAAAGAAATGCTAAACCCAGCAGGAGAAGAGAAATCATAAAGATCAGAGCAAAAATCAATGAAATAGAAACCAAAAAAAAAAAAAAAAAAAAAAAAAAAA
>NW_019155387.1:0-6053 GCF_002288905.1 Enhydra lutris kenyoni | reverse complement strand
TGAAGCTATTTGGCCGTATTTCACCAGTTCTGTTTCTAAGCGCTTTCTTCTTGGAGGGAAGGGGCAGGTTCAATCTAAGTTTACTGCATAAACAACAAAATGGCTCGCTCTGGCTAAGTAGGCCCTTACATTCCCCCCTTTTCTTTGGAGATTAGTCAAATCCTTGACTTTTTAGCCAGTTCTGTGTTTTTCTGTTGTAAGGGGTTATAAGGCATCTAAACAGGGGTTAATGGGTGCCAATTGGCATAAGGTTACATTAAATTGCACAGTCAGCTGATGAGTTAGTCATTCACCGCTTTGTATAACCTTTTCCATTTCTCCTAATTCCGTTTGTTTAATTTCCCACCTATACTTTTCTGTCTTAAGAGGTGACTTAGAAGCTCTTACAAAAACAGTAACAATAGGAGCAACAATGAACTCAAAGTCTTCTGAGTCTTAGCTTTAGTCCACCATCCGCAGGGTCCATTGGCAGCAGCTTCCATCTCTGGGGGGCGACCTCATCCTTGGCTCGTTTGACGTGACCCGCGTGAATCCAGGCCCGGATGCCTTCTACTTTCGCTGCCGTGGGGGTGGTCAGGATGACAGTAAAGGTCCCTTCCAGTGAGGCTCCAAGTTTCCCACTTGGTGGTGACATATTCAAACCAAGTCCCCGGGTTGGTAAGGATGTGGTTCCAGCTCCGTCTCTGTCTCAGTGTGGGCCGTTCGGATCCCTGTGTGTGCTAGACAGACTGTAACGCCTGCAGTGACTGGAGTACAGACTGACCAATCATTTTTGCTAGGGCAACCTCTTGTAGCTGAGGGCAGAGCGGTTGGGGGTGTTTCCCAAACATTATTTCAAATGGGGTCATCTTGTTTAAATAGGGTGTACATCACGCCGTGAGGAGGGTGAAAGGAAGGAGAGCCACCCATCCACAACCAGCCTCCAGAATTAGCTTTGTCAAGGTCTCTTTAAGAGTCCAGTTTATTCTCTCTACTTGCCGGGAACCTGGGGCCGGTAGGCACAATGTAGTTTTCAATTAGTGCCCATGGCCTTGGCCAATGCCTGTGAGACTGAACTCACAAATGCAGGGCCATTGTCTGACCCAATTATGAGAGGTAACCCAAACCTCTAGTAACTTTTGGCTACCACTCCTGCCATTTCATGTTTGGCAGAAAAAGCCTCTATCCAGCCTGAAAGGTATCCACAAAAACTAACATATACTTGTGTCCATATTTTCCCAGTTTTATCTCTGTAAAATCCATTTTCCAATAAATTCCTGGCTCCTTACCTCTTTCTCTTTTCCCTCTTCCCATTCTAGTTCTTCCCACATTTACCGCCTGACATTGAGCACATCTATTAACCACATCCTGAATCATATGCCATAATTTAGAAACCTGAAACTGCTTGCCCATAAGCTCTTTAAGCTTGCGTGTCCCCAAATGAGTGCCCTGATGTATTTGGCTTACTAATTTTTTTCTAGTCTCAGCCCAGTCCCCTTCATAGTCTAGTTTAACCCATTTTTGTAAATATTTTAAGTCTTCCTCTAAAGTTTACCTCAAGTTGTCTAGCTTAGGCAAACAAACATTTAAAGACAACCAAATCTAGAAGTTAACATCCATAAAGGCGGGTTATTAAAACAATTTTTTTCTCTAAAATAATCCTCATTTCCAGAGATAGCCAAATTAGGACTAATTTACTTGAAAAACAAGTCCAGTTTTAACAAACTTGGCCTATTATTTACATAAGCTCAGCAAGAACAGTAAGTAATCATATAGATATTTTAGAATCTGCTTTGCTGGAACTTTTTATAAGGAATCTCTAGGTTGAACTTTTAGTAGCCTCTCCAGGCCAGAAGCCAAGCCACATACTTGCCATCAGACATGCCTGTAATACCTGTCGACTTGGGCGAATTCCTATTCCTGAGGCTCTGCCCCTACCAAGGAGTGACATTCTTTATTCACCTGGTGAGGCTGCTGGGAACTCTGTAAGCAAGGTATCAGGCCAACAGTTCCAAAGGGCTTTATGGCTCCAGGTTTCATAAAGTCAACCTTAGTTCCTTTAAACTGTTTGGTCATATCTGAGTCTTTTCAAATATGACATTCCAGTCAAAGCCTTGGTAAAATAACCAGTTTCCAATAGTGTCCAGTTACAAGGAAAACAGATTCTTATTGAACTTATGCAAATGATTGATTGCCATGGAAGAAAGAATACTTACTGAGACCTTCTGATTTTCAGAGGGTTCAGATAGAAAAGTTGAATGCCTTGATTTGTTTACAAATCAATATTTTTACCTCTCTGTAAGTTACAGATAACTTAAGAAAAAGTATCCCTAGTCTGGAAGAGCAAACATTAGAGAACCAGCAATGTTTAAAATAAGACAAAACATTAAGAGACACAACACTATAATCTTTTAGTTCATTTAGTCCCATGTTACTAATTCTGGTTTAGTCCGAATGCAGTTTTTACTTCTGGAAGTTCTTACCCGTTTCAGTTCCCAGGATTTTAACATATCAAAGACCTGTATTTGTCCTGAAATTTTTCCCATATGAATTTCCTTTAAGGCAGAATTCATCTTTTTTTTTTTTTAAGATTTTATTTATTTATTTGATAGAGACACAGTGAGAGAGGGAACACAAGGAGGGGGAGTGGGAGAGAGAGAAGCAGGCTTCCAACTCAGCCCGATGTGGGGCTCGATCCCAGGACCCTGGGATCATGACCTGAGCTGAAGGCAGATGCTTAGCAACTGAGCCACCCAGGTGTCCCCAAGGCAGAATTCATCTTACAAGAGAATGAAAACAATTACAAATGACAAAAACTCAGAATAGATATGGTAAAGAGCTGATGAGATGAGAATTTACAATTTAACTGGCAAGAAAATCAGGTTACTTCTGTGACACGTAACATTTCCATAATCAATCACAATATCAAGTGATGATCTATCAACATATTAAAACTTTAGGAAATGCATAGAATCTTTAGAGTAGTTATAGCATTTTCCCAAATGTAACCCAAGGTTTATCATTGGTTTAAATCTTATAAACAATTGCTAAAACCTTAGAAAGTTTTAAAACATATGCCTAAATATAATTAGGGATGTTAAACACCTGATAAAACATAGGAACTGAATTTCCTGGGCAGGCAAAGAGAAAACCATTTACATTTCAGTTAACCTAAGAAAACTTTATCCTTTTAAACAGAGAGAAAACCAGCTCTTCTATACCAGTGTCTTTTCCTTTTTTTTTTTAAGTGTGCAGTCTTAAGATATGAGTTTTCTGGGTTTCCCTCCCATTGTGAGTGATGTCGCAAACAAAGGGAGGGGGTCTTTCAGATGCTGTCTTAGCTAAGGTCTGTCCGTATAAACCCCAGATCAGGTTACTCCGTGGAGTAAATGACCGTTATGCCATATGACGCCCCGTGAGACTCAGGGTGCAGCCCACTCAGACTCCATAGCCGAAGCGGTGGAGCTATACAGACACATTCACACAGTCAGGCACTCTTCAGATTCAAAAAGGTTGGACACCCCACCTCTGGGTATCCCTGGCTAATGGGAGGTGATCAGTCTCCCCTTTCACTCTTTACAAATAAGAGTGAGTTTTTATGGTTACAGGCAATGGGGGATGGTAACAGGGTATTTTCGCAGTCCCTCAAGGTTGGGCTGCTTTCTTAATCTCTCAAAGCCAAATGGCCCTTTCACTTGGAAGTATAATCTATGTGGAGGCAGGTCAGGAGAGTGCTAAATCACCTTGGAGGCTGTTTTCCTTTCTTTCTTATTTAGACAGGATCAGGCATCTGGTCTTTTTCTCCCCCCCTTTTTTTTCTTCCTTTGTCTGTCCTGACCATATCTAAAATTCCTTTTCTGAAGATTTCCCTTCACAAACCTTCTACAACTTTCCTTTATATTCAGGTTTTGTCCCAAGCCATTTCCTTCTAAACCACCATCTCATTTAGGACAAAATTACCTTCTTTTACCTTCAACAAAATGTACTCCCATTTCTTAAATCGTTCTTACATATCTTCTACTTTTTCTACATACAGAGTTGTTTCCCTTATTTCTATCAGTCTTAGTTACGCTTAGCAGAATTTTGTACTCTTAGAAACACCTTAACCTCTAGTCAGTTATTAACCAATTGTGAACTATTACAACAGAATTCTTCAGATGGCAAAGTTATGAATCAATTAAGCACAAAACATGTTTACCAACAGATTTCAAAAGCACAAACCTAGTTCCAGCAACTAGCGCTCTAGCATTTTATCCCATTTGGTTTAAAGTTTCAGGTTAGCAAAGACTTTGAAAGCTTCTTCAGCAACTACCCATTAAAACATTGAGACAGACAGTTAACCATCAGTTTAGTCATTTCTTTGCTAATAGATTTCAACAGATTTTAACAGAAATAACGAGAGCTTATTTGGTCTTAAGTAAACTCTGAAGTTTTACATTTACTGCTGATAACTTAAAAGACATGTCTGTCTTAATTAAACCAACAAACTTAGTTCAAATACTGATTTATGTTCCACCTGGGCCCACTCCACTTTGAATGTTTGTGGGTTTTTTTTTGTTTTTTTGTGTGTGTGTGTGTTTTTTTAGATTTTATTTATTTATTTGACAGAGAGAAATCACAAGTAAGCAGAGAGGCAGGCAGAGAGAGAGGAGGAAGCAGGCTCCCTGCTGAGCAGAAAGCCCGATGTGGGGCTCGAACCCAGGACCTGGGATCATGACCTGAGCCGAAGGCAGCAGCTTAACCCACTGAGCCACCCAGGCGCCCCTCCACTTTGAATGTTTACCTGAGACACGGGTGGGAGGATCTGGAGTGGGGAGTGTTAGGTCCAGGGGCTGCTCTTCTTGCTCCTTGACAGTGAGGAGAGAAGGAGCCGTGGTGCATGATCTAGAGGCTGGTCATGCAGGCTGCACGCACGTTGGTGCAGAAACACAAGAAGGGGGAGACAAGAAACAAAGTGCCGCCAGAAGGCAGATAAAGGATTCCCGGTTTTAGAGCTCATCAACTCCAACAGAGGAGCAGATGCCATGCTTTGCCGCCAGCAAGGGGGAGGGGGCTAGGCAGTCCACATCAAGCCAGAGAGGGCAAGGAACTTCCCTGAAACAAAGGAAGTTTCGGCAGCTGCTTGGGAATATTCCTTAAAGTCTCTGTCTCGAGTTAGACCAACTCCAGTTGGTTCCAGTTATAGCCATTAACACATGAAATGAGTGAGGGAGAAGCCCCACATCTATGAGTAGGAATGGAGAGATGAAAATCAGAGTCCCCTCACTCTGCTTGCCCCATTCCTTCAAACACAACAAACAACAGAAAACAAAAAGACAAGACAAAGACAACCGCAAACCCAGCGGCCCTCATCCAGAGCCTGCCGCGGGTGGGGGTTTTTCTGGCCCCTACAGGGGTTATCCGACCCCCTACAGATGCTCGCCAGGACGAGCCACAGACCAGAACCAGACCCAGTGGCCCTCCCGCTGGTGGGGGTTACCTGGCCCCCTACAACCAGACCCAGCGGCCTTTCTTCAACCAGATGTTAAACCCAAAGATGTGCAAGATATAATCCCAGCTTAAAAATGTAACCTGCCGCTGTAGGGAATTTTCTCGGTTCCCTACATGCATCCGTAGACCCAGCGGTTGCTGGGGATTTTCTCCGTCCCCTAGACATGCTCGCTGGTGGGGATTTTCTCGGTCCCCTAGATGCACCCACTGTTGGGGATTTTCTTGGTCCCGATTGCCTGGGAGGGCTCGTACCCCCTGGCAATCCCCCCCCCACCGCCAGAGGGATGATGCATCCCCGCATCCACTGCGGCCCTGGGGAGCTATGCCTCGTCCAGCTTCTCCCCGGTGGGCTTTACCCTGGAGCTCCGCAGACAGACAGACAGGATCTCGAGGCATCTTGAGATCTTACCTCCAGAGGCTTTCTGATGCTGGCTCAGTCCTTGCCATTTTATCCCGGACGAGCCCCCACTGAAAGGGTCCGTAGGCAAAAGGACGAGACTGATACAAAGCGAAGGTCAAGCAAAGCTTTATTTCGCACCAAGCATCAAGAATCAAACTGACCGGCCAGGGCCGTCTCTTGCAAA
>NW_019155386.1:867-6055 GCF_002288905.1 Enhydra lutris kenyoni | reverse complement strand
CCTCCTGAGTGGTCGTGGTCTCATGGGCCATGAAGCTGGCTCCCACTCTAGAGTACTACAACCATCTCCACATCCACATTCCTGCCATGAGGAGGGAGGAGTACTCTGCTGTGATTCAGGTTCCTCCTTAGGCAGGGATTTGCGCTACATTCTGGGGTCAGATACCTGCATACCCAAGTTCGCAGGAGATGACGGGCTCTGACCAAGACAGAGCCCACCTGCAGGATACGGGTCGTGCTATGTGGCTGGCCGACAGGATATTGGGTCTCGGGCAGTGTTACACAGAGCATTAGTTCACAGGGCGACCTATGTTATCAGGGTGCCCTTGAGGGCCGTGTGGTTGGACGCTCATTTGGGGTTTTGGGCAGACCTGTAGGACATTTCCTCTTTCTGTTGGCCAGGTAGAAGGCATCTTTGTGACTCCAGAATTCCCAAGGTGGAGGGCCTGCTGGCAAAGCTTGTGAGGATCGAAATCTGAAAACACAAGCTATGGTTATGTTCAGTGCCGAGGGCATGACAGTTACAATATGCAGCAGCTGTTTCAAGATCTCCATCACCTGAGGATGGGCGAGGGTGAGATGTCTGCTCACATTGGAATTTGTATACATGATGGCCAATGAATGCTCGGGTGGCCTCAAGAACCCTTGGAGGCTTATCCAAGCTGGAGCTTGTGAGCTGCTCCAAACCAAAAGGTGTCCTTCTGCAGGACAGCGGAAGTCAGGTTAGAGGTCTCCCACATGGAAGTATTCGACAGCAGAGCTCTCCGAATGGATGCCTGGAAACAGACCTCGCGTTACCACTACAGCCAAGGAACAGGGCAGCTATGATCGGCTGCCTCTTGTTCGAAGTTCCAAGGGATCTGAGTTGACAGAGGTTCTCAGTCTGACGGTTCACAATGCTGCTTGGTGTCCAGGGAGACCTTAGAATGTGGCTGTGGCTCTGGGGCCATGCAGGAATCTCCTAGGCTGAGGGTGGGTCTTCTTTCTCAAGAGCAAATTTTCCTGCTGAGACCAGAGGGATTCTATTGTATGGCTAGGGGCCACACGTTGAGCCATAAGTTGGTTTTCCAGAACAGGCCTGAGGGACAGAGGCCTGAAAACCTAAGCTAGGTATTGGATGAGGTTCTAGGGGCATGTCACGTTCAATCTTCAGACTCAGGTCCATTGTCGTGCGTTTCTTCCTGCAGGTAGGTGCTGAAGGTGTGTCAGTCTGACTGCGCATTTTTTTCCAGAGCAGCCTATGAAATTGGTGTGGATTCAGTTAACTTGAAGGTTTCTCCCATTCTGGAAGTTTGGGCAACTGAAATGTGCAGAATTCCCTCGGGAGAGCAGGCCCAGGGATGCTGTTTGGTTCTGGAGGTCCCATCCTGGAGGGCATGTGGTCAGGGGTTTGGGAACCAAGTCTTCAGACAGCAACTCGGGGAAGAATTAGGAGGGAAGTTATGGCAGGCCCGATCTGCAGACCCTGAAAGCAGCTCCTCAGGATTTGAAATTCGGATGCCTGGGAGCGGTAGCAGAGGCTTTTCTGTCTGGACTCTATATCCAGGATGGCCTCGGAATGATAGGGTTGCTACATGGGTCCATGGGAGGTTCTTCCTATCTGGGGTTTTTCCCCAGCTCCCAAAAGTTTGCTGTCTTTCTGGGGAAGGGAAGAGTGCTGTTTTCCACGTCAGGGGTCCCGCCCAAACAAGGATTCCAGAGTGGGGTTGTGGGTCCCGTGGCCTGTACAACCCCACCAAGCTTTAGGATTTGGGCCAAGAGAACTAGAGGCCTGCTCTCTGGCTTCCTGGTCCAGCCCCCAACAGGGTGTGCTTTAAAGGGGTCTCAGGCTGAGGTCACAATGCCTGCTTGTTCCCAGCTGCCCCTCCTGAGTCGGCATGGTTCATGGGACATGTAGCTGGCTCCCACTCTAGAGTAGTACAACCATCTCAACATCCACATTCCTGCCATGAGGAAGGAGGAGTACTCTGCTGTGATTCAGGTTCCCCCATAGGAATGGATTTGCGCTACCTCCTGGGGTCAGATACCTGCATACCCAGGTTCGCAGGAGATGACGGGCTCTGACCAAGACAAAGCCTACCTCTAGGATAGGGTCGCGCTATGTGGCTGGCTGACAGGAGTTCGGGGCCGGGCTGTGTCACACAGAGCATCAGTTCTCAGAGTGGCCTATGATATCATGGTGCCCTTGAGGCCATGCTGCTGGACCTTAATCTGGGGATTCTGGGCAGACCCGTAGGGCATTTCTTCCTTCCGGTGGGCAGGCAGAAGGCAGCTTTGTTTTTCCAGAATTCCCAATATGGATGGCCTGCTGGCACGGTGTGTGAGGATGGAAGTCTGAAAACAAAGCTATGCTTGTGTTCAATGCCGAGGCCATAACAATTCATGTGCAGCGTCTGTTTTGAGATCTCAAGCACCTGAGGTCGTTCGAGTGTGAGATGTCTGCACACGCTGGAATTTGTATGCATGATGGCCCACGAATGCTCGTGTGGCCTCAAGAAGCCTTGGCGGCTTTCTCAAGCTGGAGCTTGTGAGCTGCTCCAAACAGCAAGGTGTCTTTCACCGGGACAGGGGAAGTCCAGTTCGAGAGCTCCAGGGTCCCCATATGGAAAGATTCGATAGCAGAGCTCTCCGAATGGATGCCTGGAAACTCCACCTCCGTTACCACTGAAGCCTAGGAACAGGGCAGTTTTGATCCAGTGGCTCTGCTTCGCAGTTCCAAGGGATCTGAGTTGACGGAGGTTCTCATCTGACGGGTCACAATGCTGCTTGGTGTCCACGGAGATCGTAGAATGTGGCGGTGGCTCTGGGGCCATTCATGAACCTCCTAGCCTGTGGGTGGGACCCCGTTCCCAAGAGCAAAGTTTCCTTCTCAGGACCAGAGGGGTTCTACTGTATGGCTCAGGGACCACACCTTGGGCCATATGTTGGTTTTCTAGAACAGGCCGGAGGGACAGAGGCCTGAAAACCTAAGCTAGGTTTTGGAGCAGGTTCTAGGGGCATGTCAGATTGAATCTTCTGACTCAGTCCCATTGACGTGCGAGTCTTCCTGGAGGTAAGTGTTGACGGAGTCTCATACTGCGCATTTTTTCCAGAGCGGCCTCTGAAATTGGGGTGGGTTCAGGTGGCTTGCATGTGTCTCCCATTCTGGATGGTTTGGACAACTGAGTCGGGCAGAGTTTCCTTGGGAGAGCAGGCCCAGTGATGCGATGTGGTTGTGGGGGTCCCATTCTGGAGTGCATGTGGTCAAGGCTTTGGGAAAGAAGTCTTCAGACAGCAACTCGGGGAAGAATTAGGGGCGAGGTTATGGCAGGCCCGATGTGCAGACCCTGAAAGCAGCTCCTCAGGATTTGAAATTCGGATGCCTGGGAGCAGTAGCAGAGGCTTTTCTGTCTGGACTCTATATCCAGGATGGCCTCGGAATGATAGGGTTGCTACATGGGTCCATGGGAGGTTCTTCCTATCTGGGGTTTTTCCCCGGCTCCCAAGAGTTTGCTGTCTTTCTGGGTGAAGGGAAGAGTGCTGTTTTCGAGGTCAGGGGTCCCGCTCAAACAAGGATTCCGGAGGGGGGTTGTGGGTCACGTGGCCAGGAAAACCCCACCAAGGATTAGGATTTGGGCCAAGAGGCACGAGAGCCCTGTTCTCTGGATTCCTGGTCCAGCCCCTAACAGATTGTGCTTTAAAGCGTTCTCAGGCTGAGGGTCACAAGGCCGGCTTGTGCCCAGCTGCCCCTCCTGAGTGGGCATGGTCTCATGGGCCATGTAGCTGGCTCCCACTCTAGAGTAGTACAACCATCTCAACATCCGCATTCCTGCCATGAGGAAGGAGGAGTACTCTGCTGTGATTCAGGTTTCCCCATAGGCAGGGATTTGCGCTACCTTCTGTGGTCAGATATTGCATACCCAGGTTCACAGGAGATGACGGGCTCTGACCAAGACAGAGCCCACCTGCAGGATATGGGTCGCGCTATGTGGCTGGCTGACAGGAGTCCGGGGCTCGGGCTGTGTCAGACAGGGAACCAGTTCACAGGACGGCCTATGATATCAGGGTGCCCTTGAGGGCCATGCTGCTGGACCCTCATCTGGGGATTCTGGGCAGACCCATAGGGCATATCTTCCTTCCGGTGGGCAGGCAGAAGGCAGCTTTGTTTTTCCAGAATTCCCAATATGGATGGCCTGCTGGCAAGGTGTGTGAGGATGGAAGTCTGAAAACAAAGCTATGTTTATGTTCATTGCCGAAGCCATAACAGTTCCAATGTGCAGCGTCTGTTTCGAGATCTCAAGACCTGAGGACGTTCGAGTGTGAGAAGTCTGCTCACGCTGGAATTTGTATCCATGATGGCCAACGAATGCTCGTGTTGCCTCTAGAAGCCTTGGTGGCTTTCATAAGCTGGAGCTTGTGAGCTGCACCAAACAGCAAGGTGTCCTTCAACGGGACAGGGGAAATCCAGTTACAGGGCTCCAGGGTCCCCATATGGAAAGATTCGATAGCAGAATTCTCCGAATGGATGCCTGGAAACTCCACCTCCGTTACCACTGAAGCCTAGAAACAGGGCACCTTTGATCCAGTGGCTCTGCTTCTCAGTTCCAAGGGATGTGAGTTGACGGAGGTTCTCAGTCAGACGGGTCACAATGATGCTTGTACTCCAGGGAGACCTTAGAATGTGGCGGTAGCTCTGGGGCCATGCAGGAACCTCCTAGCCTGTGGGTGGGACCCCGTTCCCAAGAGCAAAGTTTCCTTCTCGGGACCAGAGGGGTTCTACTGTATGGCTCAAGGACCACACGTTGGGCCATATGTTGGTTCCAGAACAGGCCGGAGGGACAGAGGCCTGAAAACCTAAGCTAGGTTTTGGATGAGGTCCTAGGGGTATGTTAGGTTGAATCTTCAGAATCAGGCCCATTATTGTGAGTTTCTTCCTGGAGGTAGGTGCTGACGGTGTCTCATACTGTGCCTTTTTTCCAGAGCGGCCTCTGAAATTGGGGTGGGTTCAGGTGCCTTGCAGGTGTCTCCCATTCTGGATGGTTTGGGCAACTGAGACGGGCAGAGTTTCCTCGGGAGAGCAGGCCCAGTGATGCGGTGTGGTTCTTGGGGTCCCATCCTGGAGGGCATGGGGTCAAGTCTATGGGAACGAAGTCTTCAGACAGCAACTCGGGGAAAAATTAGGGGCGAGGTTATGGCAGGCCCGATGTGCA
>NW_019155386.1:0-767 GCF_002288905.1 Enhydra lutris kenyoni | reverse complement strand
TTGCCCAAACCATCCAGAATGGGAGACACCTGCAAGGCAGGTGTCTCCCATTCTGGATGGTTTGGGCAACTGAGACGGGCAGAGTTTCCTCGGGAGAGCAGGCCCAGTGATGCGGTGTGGTTCTTGGGGTCCCATCCTGGAGGGCATGGGGTCAAGTCTATGGGAACGAAGTCTTCAGACAGCAACTCGGGGAAAAATTAGGGGCGAGGTTATGGCAGGCCCGATGTGCAGATCCTGAAAGCAGCTCCTTAGGATTTGAAATTCAGGTGCGTGGGAGGCAGTAGCAGAGGCTTTTGTCTCTGGACTGTATACTTAGGATGGTCTCAGAACGGACGGGTGAGCACATGGGTCCGTTGGATATTCTCCCTTTCTGGGGATTCTGCGAGGCTCCCAAGAGTTTGGTGTTTTTCTGGGGGAAGGGAAGAGTGCTCTTTTCCATCTCAGGGGTCCTGCCCAAACAGGGATTCCAGTTGGGGTTGTGGGTCACGTGGCCTGGACAACCCCACCAAGTGTTAGGATTTGGGCCAATAGGCATGATGGGTCTGCTCTCTGGCTTCCTGTCCTGCCCCCTACAGGGTGTGCTTTAAAGGGGTCTCAGGCTGAGGGACACAATGCCTGCTTGTGCCCAGCTGCCCCTCCTGAGTGGGCGTGGTCTCATGGGCCATGCAGGTGGCTCCCAAAATGAAAGTAGTAGAACCATATCAACATCCACTTTCCTGCCATGAGGAAGGAGGAGTACTCTGTTGTGCTTCAGGTACACACAAGGG
>NW_019155385.1:0-6063 GCF_002288905.1 Enhydra lutris kenyoni | reverse complement strand
AAGCAGTCTTCTGAATAGGAATATCCTAAACTACAGACCTGCCCACCACTCTCTGTCTCTCCCACAGCCTGGACTTCTTTTCACATAGAAGCAGAGACGATTTGGCTCAGGGAAAAGGCCATGATTTCCTAAGATCTATGAGCACATCAGCCTATGTTAAATGAAAGTTCCCACATCCCTCCATGGATGCCAGCATTGAGCACATCTACGAATAGGAATGTACTATATCCCCCAACTTTGGGACTGAGTTCTCCTTCCAGAACTTTCCTGGACTGTATCATGAGGAATTATAGTAGAAGCCAGGAGTGAAGCCTCTGGACTTTTCCTTTGTGTACACTGGTGACTTCCAGATACTTTGTCCATCCTCCACCTCTTGGTGTCTCATGCCAGCAAACACATGAGGTGAAAGTTATGGCTTCTAGGTTATGGTCTTCATCTAACTGGTATTCCACAATGGACTGGGATTTCTGACATCGCACATGTCCCCTTTAGTGTCCACTTTTAGCAATTCCACACTTCCTTGCTGGTCCTTCCCTTCCAATCCTCTCTTCCTCACTCTGGTTTCTTTTTGCCCAGGTGTCAGCACCATCCATCCTGCTTCCCCAGCTGCACTGCCAAGCAACCATTTAGAAGCCAGCTCTTCTCACTATCTCAACCCTGCCCAGCCCCACTCTCCACTGAGGGGCGTCCCAGAACTGGGCAAAATCCTGGAGCCCGGCTATCTGGGCAGAGGCAGCCAGTGGGATGTGATGAGGCCTCAGAAAGGGAGTGTATCAGGCGACCTGTCCTCAGGATCCTCTGTGTGTCAGCTTAACTCCAAACCCACAGGTAAAACATAACAGATGTTTATGTAAAACATAACCAAACAGGTCGGTCTGCGAAATGAAATCTCATTTAGAGTCTTCTAGCTGGGCAGGGGCATTTTCCATTTCTCTAGTCCCTGGCTCACAGAGTGGGGGTAAAATTAAAGGGTCCCATCTGTGCTGGACCTTCCTAAGTGCCCCACTTCAGCCTCCCTGCCCCAGGGCCTCAGTGCTGTTCAGGGAACTAGGAAAGTCAGGGACACACCTTGTGCTCTCGCATTCATGTCATTAACCACACAGGAGAAGTTTATATCCATGGATTTCTACTTTATGCCTCCTTTCTGAGGCTGGAGGAAGGGCTTGATGCCTCGTTAAGGAATATTTCATCAAGTAACCATAAGAATGATATCAGGCTAGAGTGAAGTCTTCCCTAACACACTCAGGAGAGAAAGTCACACTCAGGTCACCACATGTTTCCTGATACTTCAGTTATTTTTCTAAGCCATGTGAAACTCCCTCACCCTCACCAGTTACACTGGTCATTGTACACTTACATTTAAAACTCCCTCATACTTTGGGGCACCTGGGTGGCTTAGCTGGTTAAGTATTTACCTTCAGCACAGGTCATTATCTCAGGGTCTTGGGATCAAGCCCCGCATTGAGGGCTCCCTGCTCAGTGGAAAGTCTGCTTCTCCCTCTCCTTCTGCCCCTTCCCACTGCTCATGCACTCTCTCTCTCTCTCTCTATCTATCTCTCTCTCTCTCTCTCTCTCTCAAATAAATAATAGTCTTGAAACTCCCTCACACTTAACTGTGTGTAGGAGGAGGCCCCTGGTGCATGCTTCACGCAGGCTGTCCTGGGTTTGACAGCCCGTTTCCTCTTTAAGCAAAGTCTCTTTGTTCTTGAGTGCCCATGTGAGAGAATGCAGTTGTTGGAAGGGTGGGGTTGTTTAGGGATCATGCTGAGGAGCCATTGGCCGTGCCCCACTTCCACCTGGGCCCCCCTGATGACCAGGATTCCTCATCTCGCACCTCGCCCTGGTCCTGACGGGATGGCTACAGGGGCTGACCTTCTGGAGGAACATCTCAGAGAGATCCGGAACCTGTGCCAGCGCCTGGAGGAGTCCATCTGCATCAACGACTGGCTGCAGGAGCAGCTTGAACTCCAGATCAGCTGTGCAGCCCGTGGGAGCGGTAGGAGAGGCCCAGAGCCACTCACACTGTCACAACCGGAGAGCCTCCGGAGGCTGGGCTTCATGCTTCCCAAAGCATGTGCTGGGCTTTCCTCTAATTGCTCCTTCCAAACAGTCCGGCAAGGCGGGGGGGCAGGTGCTCTTATCCTCACTTAGAGCTAAGAGAGAACTTTCCTCCTGGCAGAGCTAACGAGGCGTGTCTGCAGGGTGTCTGACTTCCCAGCCCATCCTTAGTCTGCTTATATATGTGCCTGCTGACCTCTCTGCCTTGTCATGGGATTGGCACGTGGTAGAGCCCGCTCAGTGGGCACCCTCCCACAACCATTCTCCAAGGCGGCCATTCTCCCAACACTCTCCTCTCGGGCTGCGGTCCCTTGGAGGTCATTCCTTCTACATGCCCTTGTCCTGCCCCCAGCCCCGCAGTGGCTCCTGTGGGGACAAGAGCCTCTGGAACAGCTGCAGCTAGGGAACATGGTGGGACCCACACAGAAACCAGGCACTTGGCCCACCAGGCTTGGGGTCCAGGCCTTGGGGACCCAGGCACTCCTGCTGGGTTGGGACAGTATTTCTGGAGGGACAGAATGGGTAGTTCCTGGAAAGCATCTGTTACCCTAATGTGTAACGTGTCTGCTTACACTTTCTGGAACAGGATCTACCTCCAATTTCTACAGCCCCAGCCTGGAACCCACACCTCAGCTCTACAACAAGAACAGAGTCCTTAAGGAAGAAAACTGGAGCCTTCAGGCTCAGCTGAGTCGTGTTTCTAGAGGTGGGTGGTAAAAGCCACACACTGCGCTCCTTCCCAGTCCCTTTCCTCTGGCCACACCAAACACCTTTTGAAGCCAAGAGAAGAAGGTGGAGATAACAGCTAACCAGATCCACCCACCCAAGTTCCCATGTGGTTCTCAGTCTAGAAGGGGCTGCTTCCTGAGAGGTCCCAACCATGGGCCCTCACACTCCAAGGTGTAGGGACAAAGATAGCTCTAGGAAACCCACCACCTCTGTGCAACCTACAGATATTCAGATACTCAGTCATTAGTTATGAACTGGACACCAGTTAGATATCTGTTCTACCTGTCCAGACTTTACTGCAGCCTCATGTGCCTCTCCTGGTACTGAGCTGCCATCCCTGTCTCCTCACTGCTTCCCCTCACTCACCCAGTCCAGGCTCCTCTCTGCTCAGTAATCCACAGGACTCTTGTGCCTGGAAGCACCAGCCAGATGTCCTCCAGAGAATTCCCAACACTATTCAATGGGCATCTAAGGGAAATGGGGCATCATTTACTCTGTGACTTGGGGGACAGCTGACCTTAGTGTCAATTGTTGTTTCTAAATCTGCCTCTTCAGAGCAGGAAGATGTGAGGGGAGAGGTCACTGATGGGGAAGTAACGAGACATCACAGAGAAGAGAGAAGACACAACTGCTAAACCACCATTGCATGCCGGGACAGGCTAGCACAGACCTCAGTGGGGAGAGGTCACTAAGATGTGGACAAGCACGGTCAGCCAGGCCCAGGGACTTCCCCCTGGTAGACTGACAGCTCCTGCAGCCTTGTTCTCAGAGTCCCTGTCCTTAGTCTCTGGGAAATCATGCAGGTTATTGAGATTCCACAAGCCCAGAAAAGGACAGATGTGCCCATTTCAAATTGATGAATATAATATATTCTAAAAACTATAGACAAGAAGTCTTGACGTTGCTCTTTAGCAAAATTAAAGAACGGATTATCACAGAGAGGGTATGTGAACTTAGAAAATAGTGAGCATTAGAAACCACAGTGTTTGTGAGGAGAAACAGCAGCTCTTCCAGTCCCTCCAGTAGGAGCTACAAATCTATGAGGCGCTTTATGGCAATTCCAAGAAAGGGCTGAAAGGTATGTGTTCTCCTTCCTCACCTCCCCCATAAGCTCCATGCCCTTGCTTAGGATTGTGAAGAGGTCCTTACCCTGGGAGTTGTAGAGCTCTGGAAAGCTACAGAGTTCTGCCTCAGCCAGGTCTGGGGCTCCCAGTAAGAACAAAGTGGTTCTCTCATGTGAAAGCCCAGAGGTTGGTGACATGTGCAAAATCCAGCTGAGACATCCTTAAAAGTAGTTAGATAAGAGTCCAACTCTGCCTGCCTAGGTGGCCAGAGAAAAGTTGAACAAAGTCCAGGTTATATAGGGACTTAAAAAAAAATTCAAAGAACTGTCCTGATGGCACCATCATGTGAGAAGCTCTTGAATATTGTGAGTAATACATATTGCCCCCATGCAGCCAGTACAGCGGG
Organism: Enhydra lutris kenyoni; assembly: GCF_002288905.1. Classification (NCBI taxonomy): domain Eukaryota; kingdom Metazoa; phylum Chordata; class Mammalia; order Carnivora; family Mustelidae; genus Enhydra; species Enhydra lutris. Next base: position 1,806 of record NW_019155385.1, on the reverse strand, counting down.
TGCCCTGCTCCTACCCTGAGGCATTCCCCAGGGAGAAAGTTAAAAGATGCACATTTACAGAAATACCTCTGTTAGGATCTAAATTCCAAGCCTGGATTTAAATTTTAAACTGTTTTATTGAGGACTTTTTTCCACCTGCTAAAATACTGATCTAATGTTGGAGAATCTTCTTCTATTTCCCCATTGTTGTTCAAATGGGGAAGGGTATTGTAAACATCAAGTTAATAACTCCAACCAGGCTGGAACAGAGTACTGATGTCAATATGATGAAATTTAGAAAAGATTGGGGCACCTGGTGGCTCAGGGGGTGAAGCCTCTGCCTTCGGCTCAAGTCATGATCTCAGGGTCCTGGGATGGAGCCCACATCAGGCTGTATGCTCAGTGGGGAGCCTGCTTCCCCCTTTCTCTCTGCCTGTCTCTCTGCCTGCTTGTGATCTCTGTCAAATAAATCAATAAAATCTTATAAAAAATTAACAATAAAAGAAACTTAGTAAAGATAAAAAAGAAAGAAAGAAAAAGAAACCCTGAGCTTGATTGAAAATATCAGTGGTAGAGGTACAGGATCAGAAGGTCTGGCTCTCTAGCCATTCGTGGACTTGAGAATGGGCTTAAGAATACTTAGAAACCCGCTGGAACAAGGAACTTGTAGGCAAAGGTTGCTACAAAAACCAGTTCAACCTGAGACCACAGTAGGGTGAGAGACCATGTCAGAAATATTGTTAGATTGTGGGACACCATCTTGTAAAAGGGACTTTGGCAAACCAGGGAGCAAAGTGAAGACAGGAGCCACCATGCCGGGTGACCAGAAATCTTGAACTGTTGGAGAAACGAAACAATTTTCGGCCTGGACAAGATCACAAGGAGATGAGAACTGGTTTTAAATATTTGAAGAACTATCAGGTGAAAAAGAAGAGCTGCTGAGTTTGGCATTGATTTAGACAAGGGTCATCAAAGGATAAAGGGCAGTAGAATTTGGACTTACATCATTCTTATGCCTTCCTGACCATTAGAGCTTTCGGTGATAGAATTGCTAATTTGTGAAGGAATAAGCCTCCCATCCAAACCCCATTTAAATAGAAAGGGATGACTTGTCAAGGATCCCATAGAAACAGCTCTTGCTTTGGATGGGATGTCTAAGACTTTCAATTCTAATTTTTTTTTATTATCTGTTTAAAAATTCCTTAAGCAATACAGAATTTTCAATATTCAGCCAAATTTGAATTTTCATAAAACCTGATTGGATTTCCTAACTTGCTGATAAGAAGGTGAACCAGAACTTGAAGAAGTATCAGGGGCACCACAGGCTGAGAGAATAGCTTCTGTGCACTCCTGGGAGCATCGGGTCCAGCCTTCCCCGTGGAGAGCTTTGTATGAGGGAGTGTGAGAAGTCAGGTCAGTTGAGATGGCTGCTGGTATACAGAGGACCTATGAAGTGTGTGATGAAAGTTTACATTCTACAGAGTGGGCCGTGGAAAATGAGTACATTTTTCCAAACAGAACAGATACTTGATGGGAACAGAACTCTCAGACTAGTGGGACACACTGGAGTCGGGAGACACTCCAATCAGGGAAACCCACTGAATGGGTGTGGTTGTGGGGTACTTACATGAGGAGAGTCTGATCTAAGGTGCCGTTGGGAAGATAAAGAGGAATGGATAAAAGACAACATTTTTTAGAAAGAAGCAAAACTTTGTGAGGATTTGGATATAGGGAAAGAAAGATAGGAAGGAGCTTCATGGAGCTTTGGGGTTGGTAGATACTAACCATAGACTGCAGGTGCCCCGTGAGGACTTCTCAGGGGGAGTT
>NW_019155384.1:0-6064 GCF_002288905.1 Enhydra lutris kenyoni | reverse complement strand
GAAAATGGGATCCTCACACACTGTTGGTTGGAATGTACATTGGTGCAACCACTATGGAAAACGCTATGGATGTTCCTCAACTAAATAATCATAGAAATACTGTATGACCCAGCAATTCAACATCTGGGTATATTGTCAAGAAAACAAAAAACACCAATCCAGAAAGATACATGCATCCTGTGTTTCTGGCAGCATTATTGAAAAGGGCCAAGGTATGGATGTAATCTTAAGTTCCTGTAGATAAATGAATAAAGAAGATGTAGTATGTATACATACATTACTCAGCCATGAAAATGAACATAAGCTTAACATTTCCAACAACTTGCATGGACCTAAGAGTATTACGATAAGTGAAATAAGTCAGAGACAGACAAATCTAGAATGATTTTACTTACAGGTGGAATCTAAAAAAAATAATAATAATCAAAATAAAACAGATATAGACGTATAGATGCAGGAATCAAGGTGATGGGCGAAGAAGGGATCAGGACAGATGATACAGGTGAAGGGGATTAAGTGGTATAACTTCCAGTTATAAGACATAGAGGCTATGGAGATGTAATAGACACATAGAGAATACAGTCAATAAAATTGTAGTCACTTTGTAGGATGACAGATGGTAACAAGACTTACCCTAAGGATCATTTCATAATGTATAAAAGTATCAAGTCACTCTGATGTACACTTCAAACTAGTATGATATTGTATATCAATGATACTTCAATTTAAAAAGTTAATTAAATTTAAAAAAATAATAAAACTACTACTTCACAAACATTCTGGGTTGGGCTCCCTCTACCAAACATAGTGGTTGCTTAGGGCCAGGTCCCAGCTGCCCAAGACTTGCTGAAGGCTCATGCAGGGCTGCTCGGCGCAGTGTTCCCAGGGATCTGGAACAGGGCTCAAGGTTGCAGATGTTGGTTACAGGAGGTGGCTGTCAGGGTACAAGGGGTTTGTACAATCACATGCCTCATATGCTCAAAGGAGCATAGGCTCAACATAGGCAAAGCTGGAGGATACTGGACTAGCCAGGGCAAGGAAGGGAGACTGGCTGGCAATTCTGCCACTCACAGACAGCTGGGAAGAGAGACACCTGGTCCCCAGTCAGACAAATGGTACAGATGGACTGCCATGGTCTGAGCATGCAGGTCTTGCAGTTCAGGGTAACCCATGATCCGGAACAAGGAGAGTATCTAGAGGGGCCAGTTCATAGGACCAGTCTCTAGAGGCTTAATGAGCATGTCTAATTTCAAGACATAACCTGCAGAAATGAGCATCCTTGGTCCAAAGGCACAGCTGGAAGATATTGGAATATATTCCCAGGGAGGTGCTAGTTGGCTGGAAGATCATTCTTCCAAGAAGAGTCTTCTAGGTTCCCTGGATCTGGAAAAGCCCTTGATCTGATGAGGTACCAAGTCCTAAAAAGGATTTGCAGCTGCTTTTTCAGTGTGATTCTCTGTGAGGGAGATTGGGATAGTGCTACCAAAATCCCGGCCCAAGGCATAGCACCTGCTCTGTGCTGCCCCGCAAGCAGGTGAGCTCCAGGTGAAGCTGGTGGCCTCTCATGCCAAAGTCCCATATTTCCCATTCTCAGTGGTCTTCATCCATTTGTGTTCACCACAAGTCCCTCTCCACTGGGATGCTATGGCCCCGTGGTAGGAAGAAACTACCTGCTATGTCCCCAACTCAATGTCCTAGGGCCTCCAGTGGAGGCTCAACAGTGCAGGACCTGGGGTTTACCCACCATGCAGCCCCAGCAAGGCTGTCACCAAATAGGCACATATAAATGTTTCATGAAGGATGGATTCTGCCACAAAGTCTGGATGGGGGGAACCAGGAGCTGTACTGGGGTACAAATCTTGTAGGGTCAAAAACTCCACCTCCCAACTTGTGGGAGGATTCTCCCACATCATTGGAAGCAGCCTCTATTAGAGAGCACACCACTGTCCTTCACAGCTTCTCCTAGCCGTGAGAGATCCTCTGATATCTAGCCCCATAACAACCTAAGGGGCCAGTTCTGAATTGGGAAACATAGGCAGAGGAAAAATTATTCGATTTCCTTACTACCTACAGCCAACTGATAAGTCCTTGAAATAGCCAGAATGATATTCCTGTAGGGGCTCAACTGCCTCGATGTTAATACTTTGCTAAGGGCGAAAGGCAATCCCAGCCCAAAACCACCCCTACCCCGAGATCATGTAGGTTGCCTTTAAGACATAAAAATTCTTTTGTAAACCTCCATTATCTCTAGGCCACCCAAGATAAGTGTTGGTAACCACCTCAGAAGCACATGGCCCACTGATATATATCTGAAGTTTCTCATAACTAAAGTTTTATTAGATGGTAATAAATGACCATTTCCAAATAATAGCTAGCCCCCTCAAGGTCCTGGAAACCTAGCTTCCAAAATTCCTTAGAGACTTAGCCAATCCCTAACCCCCTCCCAACTTGAAAGTAATATTGGGCCACTCCTCATGACCCCAGTGCAGCTCTTTCTGTGTATGGATCATGTCCCTGTGCTTTTAGAAAGCCATCTTTTTGCACCAAAGAGGTCTCAAGATTCTGTCTTGGACCTTACATTCAAACCCCAAGGTTCTTTCCTACATCTCTTCCACCTCCCAGAACTTTCCCATCCTACCACCTTGAGAGTGTACTTTCAGTTTAATTGTTTTGTGCTTGCTATATTCCTGCTGACTGATTCAACATAGATTAGACCTCCACATAATTCTTATGTTGGTAAATCCAAGAACTGAGATCTCCATTTACAGTGCAGACTCATAGGTAACAGCTTAAATCAGGCCTGTGTGCTACCAATTGGCAGCTGCTGGGGTGCTGGGCTCTACCATCCCCTACACTACACAGGCATTTGGGACAGGCACTAACTCCCCAGGCATGAAGGCCCTAATGCCCAAGGACTGCTGAAGGACCATGTGCTGGGTATGTGCAACTGCACAGATCAGTGCTGGGAGGGATCTGGAATAGGCAAGCATCTCTGAGTCATGATCACAGGATTCAGCTCTTGCAGGAAAAATTTTGTGCCTAACTGGAAGCTCTACTCGGCACAAATATGCATTGTCCCCCTGAAGGCAGACATGGAGGAAAGCGTCCTGCCAGCATCAGCCCAGCACACTGGCTAGGTTTCCCTTCACTAAGAGACTTGCTTACTGGTATGACCAGGGCACTGTCAGGCAGCCAGTCCAAATGGGGCCTGGTAGTTCCCAGTTTAAAGCTGCCACCTCATGAAAATTTGCGGAGATTGTGTCCTCTCCCCTCTGGATGCTATGCAGCTTTTGGGGAACAGCCTGAGCCTAACATGACCCAAGAGCCAAAGGCCAACTGAAAGAGCACACAAAATACCTGTGTGGGTGACATGGATCAGGGGAACCTGAAATCTGAACCTAGGCATCTGTAGGGAGAGACTGGTTTCCAGTACTGAACTATTGGGGTACCAGGACACTGCCTTATTCCAAGTGCTAATTTGCACAAGTGTGCATTTTCATCCCCCTGAAGACACCCCTGGCTGAGGAATCTGGACTGCTCAGTCAGGCAAGGCAGTGCAGGATGGCTTGAGATTCCCTCCAGGAACAGACACCCAAGAGCCTTGATGATGGTAAGCCCAAGACCCCATCAGGCAGCCAGTGTAAGTGGGGAGATACTGAGCCAGTTTAAAGCTGCCACCTCAGAAAGATTCTTGGGGAATGAGCATTGTCCACCCTGGAAACTCTGCATGTTCAGGGGACCCGACTAAGTCCAACAGGCCTGGTAAGCCAGGACAGCACAGCACTGCTGGCTGACACAGTGCAGACACTCTGGGAACCCACTACTTGTCTCTCCTGGTTTAGCATTCCATATGTTCTCCTATCTCTACCTGTTCCACCTAAAGGGCCATCATCTGCATGTCTACCTACTGACTGTCTGCATCATATTATGTGTACGTCTTGGATTTCTTTTTCTTCCTTTCTTTTCCTTTTCATTGTTTTCCTTTCCTTTTCATTGTTTTCCTTCGCTTCCTTTGTTCTCTCTTTCTTTCTCTCTCTCTTTCTTTCTCTCTTGCTCTTCCTTTCTTCTTTCTTCCCTCCTCCATTTCTTTTTCTTCCCTCCTCCACTTCTTTCTTTCTTTCTTTCTCTTTCTTTCTTTCTTTCCTTCCTTCCTTCCTTCCTTCCTTCTTTCCTTCCTTCCTTCCTTCTTCTTTCTTTCGTCTTTCATTCCTGCCAACCCACCCTCCCTCCCTCCCTTCCTTCCTTCCTCTCCATTTCTGTCTCCCTCTCTTTTTCTCTCTACCTCCCTTTTCTCTTTCCCTTCCCTCCCCACCTCTTCCCCTTCCCTCCCTAGGGCTTAGCCTGACTTCCTTCCTTCCTTCCTTCCTTTTTTTTTTTTGTTTTGTTTTGTTTTGTTTTTTGTTTAGGCTACCTGGGACTCATTAATTTGTCTAAAGNTTTTGTTTTTTGTTTAGGCTACCTGGGACTCATTAATTTGTCTAAAGCTTTTATCCCCTTTCTTGGTACAGTCTCCAAATTAGCTATTGGTCTAATGGTAGTTTTTCTAAGTATGTCACAGCTACACCTTAGCCAGGTGGTGAAATTCATGCAGTTCTAGACTGAAATCAGTTCCTAGGACCTTAAATTGTTCAAGGCCATTTATCACCCTTCAAAGGCCATCTAGACCTTGGTTAATCTACAGGTCTGGTTGATCAAGGAGAGGAGAGTCAGGACTTAACAGGAAAGACACCATAATGTGTGGGGCACCACCTAGTGGGGCCACAGCATTCCCCCAGGTCTCTCTAGGGCCCTTCAACCTTGGACTTAAGGGCTGAGGGTGGAATCTCAGTGACCATCTGGAAATCTTCCTGCCTCCCACAGCCCAATGCCCTGTAGCCTGTAGCTCCTGGATGAAAGGGCTGCTGGCACAGGACCAGGTAGCCCCAGTTATGCACAAGTAAGTGCTGTATACATCTTGAATTTAGGGACTCCTTGGCTTTTCCTTCTCACCTCCTTCTGCTTTTCCTTCCTCCTTGCCTGTTCACCTGATTCTCTGCATTCATTACTTCTTCGTCTATGGGCCCACACGCATCTACTCTGTGCCTGCTGTGTGCCAATAAACAAGATGGGCACTGAGCCTACTGACATCTTTAGGGATACTTGTTCACCATTTTCCAACAAGCCTAGTTGGGGATCTAGGCTTTCTACTGGTAACTAAAACTAGCTGCATTTAAGCTAGATAATCACTAACATTTTCAGTTAGTTGAAATGAGTTATTTTGGGGCACCTGTTGTTCAATAATTAAGCATCTGCCTTCGGCTCAGGTCATGATCCCATGGTCCTTGGATCAAGCTGTACATCAGGCTCCCTGCTCAGCGAGAAACTTGCTACTCCCTCTACCACTCCCCTTGCTTGTGTTCTCTCGCTTGCTGTGTCTCTCTCTGTCAAATAAATTAACAAAATCTTTTTAAAAATGAGTTATTTTAATTGACATATGACTAAATTGGTAGTGAAAGTAGGATGATACATTGATAGAACCTGTGTTGAGAAAATATCTAGTCCTATTTTTGTCCAATTGATTCTAAAATAGCAGTGACGGGTACTTGGGTGGCTCAGTTGGTTAAGCCTGGGACTCTTGATCTTAGCTCAGGGACTGGTGAGTCCAAGCACCAAGTTGGACTCCAAGCTGGGTGTGAAAAAGTCACCTGGAGGCCTGTCATCTCTCAGTTGGGTTATTTCAGAAGGGAAGCTCATTTGACTCCAAACTCACACATCAGTTTCACTATTATCTTCTTTGCCATAATAAAAGCTGCCCACATGGTCTTGGGTTTACTTTTAGGCCAAGCCCTAAGATGAGTCTGCCAATTCCTTTTGTATGCACCTCCTGGCTTCATTACCAGCTAAAGTTATGAAGAGGCTGCTGGGTCTGGATCTCTTAATCCTGTCTCTTTCCCGGGTATCAGGCATATCCCACTTAGAAATCACAGGTCTGAGAGAGTCACTGTGCCTCAATTAAACTTAATTCTATATCCACCCTCTACACAGTCCCTCTTGGATTTACTCATCAAGGCACTGCTGCCAGATA
>NW_019155383.1:2383-6065 GCF_002288905.1 Enhydra lutris kenyoni | reverse complement strand
GGGGGGGTGGTGTTATGGATATTGGGGAGGGTATGTGCTATGGTGAGTGCTGTGAAGTGTGTAAACCTGGCGATTCACAGACCTGTACCCCTGGGGATAAAAATATATTATATGATTATAAAAAATAAAATTAAAAAAAAAAAAAAACTTATGTGAGACCAAAAACAAGACAAAACAAAACAAAAACAAAAAAACAAAAAACACTGAAATCCAAGAGGAGGATATAAACAGTAATAACCTCTTTGACATTGGCTATAGCAACTTCTAACTAGATATGTCTCCTGAGGCAAGGGAAACAAAAGCGAAAATGAACTGTTGGGACTATATCAAAATAAGAAGCTTCTGCAAAACAAAGGAAACAATCAACAAAAAGACAACCTACTGAAAGGGAGAAGATATTTGAAAATGACATATCTAATGAAGGTGTTAGTATCAAAAATAGAGAAATAATTTATATAACTCAACACCAAAAAAAAAACAAAAAACAAAAAACATACTAATCAGTTAAAAAAAAAATGGGCAGAGGACATGAACAGATATTTTTCCAAAGAAGACATCCAGATGGCCATCAGATACATGAGAAGATGCTCAACATCACTTATAGTCAGAGAAATGCAAATCAAAACTACAATGAGATATCACTTCACACCAGTCAGAATGGCTAAAATTTACACCACAAGAAAAAATAGCGGTTGGTGAGGAAGTGTGGAAAGGGGAATCCTCTTAAGCTCTTGGTGGGAATGCATTCTGGAATAGCCACTCTGAAAAACAGTATGAAGTTTCTTCAAAAAGTTAAAAATGGAACTACCTTACAATCCAGCAATTGCACTACTAGGTATTTACCCAAATGATACAAGAATACTGATTCAAAGGGGCACATGCATGTTTGTAGCAGCATTATCAGCCATAGCCAAATTATGGAAAGAGCCCAGATGTCCATCAACTGATGAATGCATAAAGAAGATGTATTATATTTATGTGATGGAATATTGCTCAGCTATCAAAAAGAACAACAGGGGCGCCTGGGTAGCTCAGTGGGTTAAAGCCTCTGCCTTCGGCTCAGGTCATGATCCCAGGGTCCTGAGATCAAGCCCCGCATCGGACTCTCTGCTCAGTGGGGAGCCTGCTTCCCCCTCTCTCTCTGCCTGCTTCTCTGCCTACTTGTGATCTCTGTCTTTCAAATAAATAAATAAAATCTTAAAAAAAAAAACAGCTGCCATCTGCAATGACATGGATGGAGCTAGAGAATATTATGAGAAGCAAAATAAGACAGAGAAAGACAAAAACCATATGATTTCAGTCACATGTGGAAGTTAATAAAAACAAATGATTGAGGGGCGGGGGTAAAGAGAGAGGAAAACCAGGTAACAGACTCTTAACTATAGAGAACAAATTGATAGACAACACAGGGGAGATGGGTGGGGGGATGGATGAAATAGGTGATGAGGATTAAGGAGGGCACTTATCCTATTGGGTGCTGGGTATTGTAAGTGATGAATCACTATATTGTATACCTGAAGCTAATTACACTGTGTGTTAGCTAGCTAGAATTTAAATAAAAACCTGAAAAAAAGAGAAACTGAATTTGGCTTGGGATTTAGACTTCCAGGAATTTTTTTTTTCCTCCTGGATGGCCTTATTTAGTTGATACCCCTAAGGACTATGAGTAGGAAATTCTGGACAAACACTAATGAAAGGATTTCCAAGTGTCTGTTTAGTGCCCTACTGTAAAGAAGATTACCCCTCATTTAAATATTATTCAAACTGTTTTTGGCCATTTGATACCAAAATTTCTTTTTGTGAAAATCCAATCAGTTTTACATCTCTACTTCTCATTTTTGACAGAGGCAGTATTAACTAAAAATTGTTTTTCCTACAGCTGAATGATAATAGGAATAGTGTTTTCCCCCTTTATTACTATCCCTGGAAGAGAAACTAAGGGCAATAGGAGCTCTTGTGATATAGATTCAATAAAGGGCTCCCTCCATCTATGAATACCGACAATAAAAGGGCAAGCAACCATTAAATGTTCTAAATGTTGCAAGATGAGAAATTATTCCAGGGAATATCACACAGTTAGTGATGTGACTCAGGACCACAGAAAATATGCATAAATAGCTCATAATCACTTGGTTTCCCACAATAAGAAAAAGGAATCATCCAATGTTTATAAACAAAGTGTCCGGGGGCACATTGGGCCTACAGAGGGAAGTTTAACAAAAGTCTCTAAAAACAGTGGTCTATAAAGTGAAAAGAGATAACTAGTAGTATGAAGTGAGACTTCAGGAAAGTTCTCATGTAGTTCTTTGCTCACCATCGTTGGGTGAAAATCTGGAAATAAACCAAGAGAACTCCTGTTTTGAATAATAATCTGTGTGAATCCATGAAGTAGAACCAGTTTGGTCTCCTCAGAATACCTATTTTCCCTACTCATTCACGGAATAGATTTCCACTCCAGAAAAAAAAGTCTCATCTACATACTGGTGTCTTGAAGCTCTACCCCATTAGTGCAGCAGAGTTAGTGCATTCAGGTCACCCTGAAAAGTAACAATGACTTTGAAAAGCAGTTCTGCCATAGCTACTAAAACTTGTGAGCTCACATGCCTTTCCTTCCATCAGACCCACATTGATATCAGATTATCAGAAATAAAACATCAGTAGTTATCAATGTATGGAACTAGGTGTTTATTGAAGTTTTGTCTTTATAATGACAATCCCGTAATGACCTAGGTGATTATAGTAGAGGAACAGATTAACTGCTGTGTATTATATAAAAAAGGAATGACAACAGTACACTATCAAAAATATGGATCCCTAATATATTATTGACCTTGGAAAAATAATAAATGAAGCATGATCATACCAAGGAATGCAGAATGTTTAGCCATTTAATAAATTTAAGTAGAGTTCAGCCAGTGACTAAATGTTACATGGCTTCTCGGCACAATCAGAATGGGTGTGAATCCACTTTTCTGCGCCACAGTTTCATCAAAGCTTTTTTCATCTCACTGTTTCTCAAACTGTAGATCAGTGGATTCAGCAGAGGTGTAAGAAGTGAGTAAGACAATGACATCAGCTTCTTGGTTTCTGGGGAGTAGCCAGATTTCGGTTGTAAATAAGTCATATTGGCCGTGCCATAGAAGAGGGTCACAGACGTGAGGTGGGAGGCACAGGTGGAAAAGGCCTTTTGCCTCCCAGTGGCTGATGGCATCTTCAGGATGGCAAAGAGAATCCGAATGTAAGACAAGAGAATCAACACAAAAGGAACCATGACAATCAAAATGGTGCCAGTGAATGCATAGATTTCAAACAGAAAGGTATCTGCACATGCAAGTTCTAGCACTGCTGGGGTTTCACAAGAGATATGATTGATTTCATTGGGGCCACAGAAGGGAAAACTGAAAACCCATGATGCCTGCACAGTACCTAACATGAAACCTAAGGCCCATGACATTATAAGTAGTTTCATGAAAACCCTTTTGTTCATAATCATTGGGTAGTTCAGAGGATGACAGATTGCAGCAAATCGGTCATAAGCCATCGCCCCCAGGAGAAAACATTCAGTGCCACCAAAAAAAAAGAATGAAATACATCTGTGCAAAACAGCTTATAAATGAAATCGACGTTTTCTCAGTGGAGAGGACCACCAGCATTTCAGGCATAATGACTGCACTGAAACTCA
>NW_019155383.1:0-2148 GCF_002288905.1 Enhydra lutris kenyoni | reverse complement strand
CACCAGCATTTCAGGCATAATGACTGCACTGAAACTCACGTCCACCACAGACAAGTTCTGGAGGAACAGGTACATGGGCACATGGAGGCTCTGTTCCAAGGAGATGATGACTATAATGATGACATTTCCCAACAGAGTCACCAGGTAGACAACCAAGAAAACCCCAAAGAGCTGCTCTTGGAGTTCAGGAAAGTCAGAAAAGCCCAGGAGGATGAATTCAGCCACAGAGCTTTGATTTTGCCTTTTCATTTCAATGGTGGAGAGCATTTTGCTTTTAGGGACATTATATACAAATTATGAAGTCACAGTCCAATAGCTGAGAGTCTGCATCCGCAATTCCCCCCAGATATTCTTGGCTGAAGATGTAAAGAGGAACACGTCCTGACTAAATTCATTTTGGTGATTTTAGAAATGGCCAATCACTCTGAATAATGAACGTTTCAAATAAAAAGGAGAAAGTGAAGAATGCTGGTTCATAAGTCGTGTCTGAAAAGCACAAAATATTATCAAAATATTTTTGTGATGTGTACATTAAATAGTTTGAAAATTAAACCTGGCCTTAAAGTAAACGTCGATATTTATAACTGAGGTTCCATTTCCCACAACGTTGCTATCTATTAATATCATCTGTTTTTCTCAATTTTATGTAAGTAGAAATTTTAAAACTACAAATGTCAAAGAATTAAAAGGTAGTGAAATGAGAAAAGATATGCAAGTTGCCAAACCACCTAATAATTTAACGTTATAGGACAATTGACTTATTATGAATATTCACCATGTTCAAAATACCTGTGTGTGACTTGGTTCCTGTAATCTCAGCAGGAACAGAGGGCTTTGAACTTGGATGTACTTGTCTTAGGTGATCTGTAAACTGTGTGAATGCCTTTAGGTTTACTGATTTTGCAGCCTGTCATGGCCAATTCTAGTGAGATTGACCTGCATGATTTTTTTTTAAGAGAGAGAAAATGTGCTAGGAGCTGGGGGAGAGAGGAAAAGAGAGAATCTTGGGCTATGTGCCCAGTGCAGAGCCCAGAGCCCAAGCGGGGCTCAGTCTCACCACCCTGAGATCATGACCTGAGCCAAAATCAAGAGTTGGACACGTAACCAACTGAGCCACCCAGGTGCCCTGGCCTGCATGGGAAGTTTTTGTTTTTGTTTTTTTTTTTTAAAGATTTTATTTATTTATTTGTCAGAGAGAGAGAGGGAGAGAGAGCGAGCACAGGCAGACAGAATGGCAGGCAGAGGCAGAGGGAGAAGCAGGCTCCCTGATAAGCAAGAAGCCCGATGCGGGACTCGATCCCAGGACACTGGGATCATGACCTGAGCCAAAGGCAGCTGCTTAACCAACTGAGCCACCCAGGCGTCCCTGCATGGGAAGTTTTAAGAGCCACTTCTCAATAGCTAATCCTTGTGATCATAATAATATAGAATCGTGTAGTTTTGATCATTCTGAAACTGATTTAAACATTTCCTCTCTCTCAGCTATCTCTGTCTTTCTTTTCTCCCTCTCCTACTACCTTTCTGATCAAGAGGTTGATTTAATCATTAATTATTAAATAAATACTGTTTGAGTACCTACAATGTTCTGGGCTCAGTAATCACAGGGATACATTGATTTCACACTCCACAGAGAGCTTGAAATACTACATAAAATATCATTCTACTGTTTTCTCAGTTCTTGAATTCCTATCTCTTCTATCTTGCTCTGTTTTTCCTCTATTATCTCCAGCTGACAACTTTAAGTGAGAAAGTTACATTTTACATGTATAAATATGTATATATTGCCTAATGATAATATTTATATATTATAGATACATAAAGTCTAACTCCCTTACTGAATATGAACTCCAGGAATCCAAGATTTTATTTTGTTCATTGCTATATTCACAATGTCTACAATAGTCCCTGACCCATACTTGATACTAAACCAATGTCTGATGAATGATGGAATAAAAAAATGAGGAAATCCACTCTGGCTTTAAGAAAGAGAGGGCCAGGGGCGCCTGGGTGGCTCAGTGAGTTAAAGCCTCTGCCTTTGGCTCAGGTCATGATCCCCAGGGTCCTGGGATTGAGCCCCACATCAGGCTCTCTGCTCAGCAGGGAGCCTGCTTCCTCCTCTCTCTGACTGCCTCTCTGCCTACTTGTAAT
>NW_019155382.1:2319-6068 GCF_002288905.1 Enhydra lutris kenyoni | reverse complement strand
GGTGAGAATATCAACCATTTTCAGGCTGACCTATTCTCATGGGAAAAATATCCCATGGTTATTATTACTTTCGGGTGATTTACTGTTTAAAAATAGATTGCCTCAGGGTGGTGGGAGAAGTGCTGAAAGGATGCATTTTCACAAAATTTGAAAAACAGTTTCATGGCTCTACACACACCCCCTAAAGCAGTTTCTAAAAATGGTGCTTGGTGTTGTATCCCTTGGCTCAGAGCCTCTCATTCACTATGGGCACACTGAAAATAATACAGGAAATACTTTATTCAAGAGAAGTTAATTTATCTTTTCTTCAGACAGCCTCATCTGTGCCAGATCTAAGCCACTCTTAAAGGTCTACATATGAAGCTGTACTGGTTGTGTTTTAAGTTAAAAGGAATATATTCCTTTGTTGCTGGGTTCTAAGATGCAAATGTATGCAGTTGACTCAACAGTACAACTGAAGTCCAAGCATGTCATCCCACTACTCAAAACCAACCAATAGCCTCCCAACCACGCAAATCCTCACTCTAGTTGACATAACCCAGCGCAACTGGCCCTCTTTTCCCTGGGACCTCACCTACTTCCATTCTCTCCGATCACCAGCTCTAGCCACAACAACCTCCCCAGATTTTCCTGCCTCAGGGCCTTGACTCTCACTCCATCTCTGCTCAGAAGGCTCTTTGCCCAGATACTTACCTATCTTCCTTCTTTTCCCTCACACTTCCTTAAGGCTTTTACTGATATTGTCATCCTCTCACTGTGGACTTCTCTGGCTACCCTGTTATTGCCACCCTATCATTTACGTATTTCTCCTTAGTAACTCTAAGTAATATTCTATACACTGTATTTATTTATCTTGCTAATTGCTTTCTCCACTACCTTATGGGTTATAGTAAGTTATAATGAGTTATGAGTTATAATAAGAGAACAGTTTTTTTCCCCTTTATTCTCTACTTATAAAGTATTTAAAATAGGACCTGGCCCAGGTTCCCAATACATTCTTATTGAATGAATGAATAAATGAATGTTGGTAGCCTCACTGAGGAGAGATAATTCATCAGGACAAACCATCAGAGGTTTTATGGCATAAACTCTCAAAGGAAAAAACTAAGTTTTGCTAATTGTCTGCCTCCCCAGAGCTTTGCGAAGCTCTGGCATACAGTGGGAATACAATAAGTATTTATTTATGAATTAATTAATTTATTAATGGTATAAGCTTAATTATCATCACAGAGTATTCTGAAATAAAACATCATGCTATGAGTAACTGGTTTCATATCATAATTTGGCTATCAATTTTGTTTTAGAAACTGAAGTAGGTTCCTAATATTTTTGAGACTCGAAGTTCATATTTTTGGGAACAGTATCAATTTTTAGTGGAAGTATCTAAGAATTAGAATAGCTAGACTCTATACAATGTCTTATAGATAGTTATAAACACTATATATTATTTTTCTTTTAAAAAAATCACTGTAGCTCAAAGGTGATTCCTATGATACAATTTATATTTACATTGTACTCTTTGAGAAAGAATTTAAAATCTCAGCAACAACACAATCAACTGTAATAATAAAACAAATTGTAGATTCATATTCTCTTAAGTTCCTCCCTAAATTTCAAGTTACACCTGTGCAGGAAGTATTACAGCACATAAACAAAGTCTTTTCATTGATTACCATAAAAAAAAAAGGGGGGGGGATCTACATCCACAGGAAATTCCAAGCACAAATTCTCACAGCTGCCTCTGTTCACTTGTTGTTACTGCTTTGACCATTGTTTTAACTAAGGCTCAAAAAGAGTGATACTTTTCATGGTACTTTTACTGCTTAAAATAAAATACTATTGTTACTCTCCAGCCTTGTTGGTTGTAATACCTGCACTTATCAGCCAGCTGAATTAAGCTAGGCAACCTAGGAAGTGAAAGATTAAATTCTGGAAGTTAAATTTAGAGTGTAAAAATTTTTTTTTATTCCATGTGCCATAAAGTGTGTATATAGATCCTTCAATTGTAGCCCCAGAAATCAGTCTCTGTTGGAAGGCACACTTTATTAGCTTTCAGGTTCATAGACTGGGGCTGACAAGAACATCATCTTATAAAATTAATAGTATTATGGTTATAATTTTCTTATCATCAGGAGTAGAAAATTGATAAGAGTAATTGTTTTAAGGGAAACTTGATAAGGGAACTAATATTATACTGCAGAGAGGTTTCTAAATTTATCCCAATTGTGAACTTGCCCTATTTATCTAAATTCCTGGAATTTATTTTTGTTTTGTGCTGACCAGTCTTTGACTCATTCATCTCATCAGTCCTTCTTTGTTAAACTTTAAGTTCTAAGAGAGGCTATGGGTAGAAAACAGCACTGATTGTATGTGGTATAATTTATTGTCTGAGTTGGAAAAATTATCTGTTTTGGCAATTTTGGGTCATTTTCTGACTCTTCAGAGTGGTTAAAACTTTAAACAAATATTTTTAAAAGTAAATCAGGCAAGTTAACAATTGGAATAAGTGTGGAAATTTTTTAGATATTATACATTTTGGGGGGTAATTTGCTTGGAATATTAATAATATCTTAATATGATCTATAAAGATTGGCTTTGAAAGATCCTGAAATTCAAATAGAATGGCTCTCAGTTCCACCCAAATTAATTTTGAGCTTATGTTGGCTACTTTATGTTGATTGCATGCTTTGGTCAAGACAATACATTGATTCTCCATCTCTATACAGATTCTTGATCCTCTTTTAGATCCAGTAGCGAAAACAACAGTTTTCACTCACTAGATTCTCTGGGTTGATTTTTTTTCCCTCTGAATAGTCCTCTGGCTACCAAATGCTTTTAGAAGGAGGAAGATGTGATATTTAGAGGCTTATGGTTGAGGTAACATGTCTAACATTTTCATTTATCTATACTACAAATATTTACTGAACACGGCTTTATTATCTATTGCTAAATAACAAACCACTTCAAAATAACAGTAGCTCAAAAGAACAATCTCATTATTTTGTAATGATCATGTGTATTGGCTAGTGCTCAGCTAGGTAGTTATCTTGCTGGTCTTGCTTGGGGTCTCACACATGAGATTGCAAGGGTTGGATCACCAAGATGGATTCTTCACTCACTGGTTGGGAACCTTGGTGTTCTAACATGTGGCATTTCTCTCCAGTGGGGCTGGCTAGATTTCTTACACAATGGCTCATGATTTTAAGAGGTAGTTAGTGGAAGCTGTCACGCTCCTATAAACCTGATCTCAAAGTCCAAGGATGTCACTTCCACTGTGTTCTATTGGTCAATGCCAATCACAAGATAAAGCCATTTTGAAAGGATTTTTAAAGGAGAGAAATGAGTCCTTCAGCTCAGATTAGAAAGCTGATAAAACATCTCTCCAATTTCCATGATAAGAAGAAAGGGCAAACTATATACTAATGACATTTTGTGAGCCCTTCTAAGAATTAAGGTCACTGGACAAAAACTACTTAAAATCTAGAGAGATAAGCACGTGCAGGGCAAAATAAAATTTGGGCATTTGCTTACCTTGGACAGACCCCACCAAACACCATATAAGCTGGTCTGAATATTCAGCTAGCAATGAATTGCTAAAGACCAAGTATGAACTTGAAGGAGAAAATGAAGCCCCTGAAGGCTACAGACATGTGGCAGGGGTTGGGGTGGGTGGGTATTTCATCCTCTTGCAGCTTTTCCCTGCAAGAGCTCTTTCAGGTACTGACAGGGAAGACCAAAGATAATCCTCA
>NW_019155382.1:0-1891 GCF_002288905.1 Enhydra lutris kenyoni | reverse complement strand
CTGCCTATCTCTGGCGATATTAACATAAAACTCCAGTCTACAAGCCTCACAGAAAAAAGAGGCATGCTTAACATTAAACTTAAAAAAACTTATATACTTCATTATCTAGTATTTTGTACAACATGACCAGATTCCAGCCATAAAAATTATGAGGTTTGCAAAAGGGCAAAGAAAACAAAGTCTGAAAAAATAAAGCAGTTCTCAGAACCAGACTCAGATATGACAAAGATACTGGAACTATCAGATGGAGAAATTAGAATAACTATGATTAATTTGTTAAAGGCTCTAATAGAAAAGAAATATGCAAGATAAGACAGGCAATTGCAGCAGAGTTGGAAACTACAAGATAGAATCAAATGGAAATGCCAGAGGTAAAAAACACAGTAACAGAGATAAAGAGTGACTCTGATAAAGTGATTTTGACTTCATTGGTGGCCTTGACATAGCCTAGAAAAGAATCAGTGAACTGGAAGATAGGTCAATAGAAATTACTCAAGTTGAAAAACAAAGAGGAAAAACTGAAAAAAACTCAAAGATTACCCAATAGCTTGTGGAATAATATCAAATGGTATAACACATGCATAATTGGAATCTCAGAAGGAGAAGGAAGAGAGAATGGTACAAAAGAAAGATCTGAAGAAGTAATAACTGGAATATTTTCAAAATTAATGTCAGACATCAAAGCATAGACCTCAGAACCTCAAAAAACACCAAGAAGGGGCACCTGGGTGGCTCAGTGGGTTAAGCCTCTGTCTTTGGCTCTGGTCATGATCTCAGGGTCCTGGGATTGAGCCCCACATTGGGCTTTCTGCTCAGCAGGGAGCCTGCATCCCCCTCTCTCTCTGCCTTCCTCTCTGCCTACTTGTGATCTCTCTCTGTCAGATAATTAAATAAGATCTTAAAACAAAAACAAAAACAAGAAAAATACATTAAAAAAAAAAAAAGAAGAAAAAACAAGCCTAGGTGCACATCCTATTCAAACTAGTGGAAACTGAAAACAAAAAGAAAATTATAAGATCAGTCTTAAGAATACTTACCTATGGGGTGCCTGGCTCAGTGGGTTAAACCTTTGCCTTCGGCCCAGGTCATGATCTTGGGGACCTGGGATTGATCCCCACATTGGGCGCTCTGCTCGTTGGGGAGCCTGCTTCCCCCTCTCTCTCTGCCTGCCTCTCTGCCTACTTGTGATCTCTCTCCCTCTGTCAAATATATAAATAAAATATGTAAAAAAAAAAAAAAAAAAAAAGAATACTTACCTACAGAGGAACAGTAATAAGATTTAACAGACTTCTTGTCAGAAACAATGTAAGAAAGATGAAAGTTGAGGACATCATTCAAATGTTAAAGGAAAATTCTATATCCAGTGAAAGCAGTCTTCAAAAGTGAAAGAAAAATAATGTCTTCCTCAAACAAAGGGAGAGGAAATAATTTCCACTCTTGATATAAAAAGTGTCCTGTGTATATTAGGGAGAGAAGAAATTGTTTGGAGGATACCTTTGGAGATTAGCTACAGGCATCTACTACATGCAAGTAAAGGTTATGCTATTGGGCAAAGTCCATGTTAACCCATTATAATTAGTTTTTCCTATTTATAAATTGCTGGTATTGGTCTCTATGATTTCCATGATTTTTAAAAATTTTACTATTTATTTTTTCATGGTAGTTGTACATTGTTTTTCATTCTTTTATCAGTCTGGACATAGGTATTTTTGTGTGTAATATATAAAAATAGTCTCTTTCAAAATTCATTAACATATCTAAAAAATTGTAGAATGATTGGCTACATATGGTAGCTATGACTGATTATAATCAATGTTTAGAAACTTAATTCTCTATACATAAGTTGCAGTCTACATGCTAATGATAATAACTGTATCAATCAGGAGTCAAA
>NW_019155381.1:0-6069 GCF_002288905.1 Enhydra lutris kenyoni | reverse complement strand
AAAAAAAAAAAAAAAAAACAGAACTAGGTTTCATGCCCAGTGTGGGCCCTGAACTAATGACCCTGAGATTCAGAGTCACATGCTCTACTGAGTGAGCCACCAGGCACCTTACCATTTTACTTTATATGTTTTGGTGTGGACCTCCTTGGGTTTATCTTTTTAAGGCTCTCTGTACTTCTGGACCTAGATGTCTGTTTCCTTCCCCAGATTAGGGAAATCTTTAGTTGTCCTTTCTTTAAAGAATTTTTCCGCTCCTTTCTCTTTTTCTTTTCCTTCTGGGATCACTGTAACATGAATGTTAGTACACTTGATGTCACTGAGTTCCTTTTACTTACTTACTCACTTACTTTGTTCTTTTTTCTTTTTGCTGTTCAGCTTGGTTGCTTTCCATTACCTTGTCTTCCAGATTGCTGATCCATTCTTTGGCTTCCTTTGATCTGCTGTTGAGTTCCTCTAGTATATTTTTTATTTTGGTTATTGGATTCTAAGGCTCTGACTGGTTATTTTCTATATTTTCTGTCTTTTTGTTGAAGTGCTCACTGAGTTCCTCCACTCTTCTCTCAAGTTTACTGAATATCTTTCTGAATATTATTTGGACTTCCTTATTATGTACATTGCTTATCTCCATTTCATTTAGTTCTTTTACTGTGATTTTGACTTGTGATTTTATATGGGACTCATTCCTCTGTCTTTTCATTTTGTCTAACTCTCTGTGTTTGTTTCTGTGTATTAGCTTGAGCAGTTATGTCTACTGGTTTTGAAAGTAGTGGTCTTTTGTAGAAGAGGTCCTGTGCTGCCTTATGGCACAATCCCCTCAGGTTACTAGAACCAGGTCCTCTAGGAGTGTCCCCTGTGTGGGCTGCCTGCACCCTCCTGTTGGAATTGAGCTGTGATTGCCTTCAGCCCAGCTGACTGCAGTGACCTCCTTTGCCTGCTGTGGATGAGCTGGGCAAGGTTTGGTCCCCATGTTGCTGAAAAGCCTGCCTGCAGCAACCACTGGCTTATTGGTGGATGGGCCCAGCTGTCAGCCTAGCAGTCTGCAGTTAGCCTCTCCTGCCATAGCTGTAGGCACACCAAAGGGCAGTGCTTGCTCCCTATGCAGCCAGCTAAGAGGCCAGGCTGCAAGAACTGTGGGCACACTGGTGTGTGGGTTATTTTTCCACTTCCCCAGGGCAGGAGTCACTTTGGAGTGGCGCTGGTCCAGCTTCGGCAGACTTCAGGGTGTGATGGGGCAGAAGCCACTTTGGAGGGACCCTTTCTCTGGGTTGGATGGGGTGGGTCTGTGGGGGAACACCAGGACAGGACATGTAGTGCTAGCAAGGTAGATGGAGAGTGTTAGCACTAGCTTCTGCAAGCATCTGGCTATCTGGTTTGGGAGAGTGGAAGACAAATGCTGCCTGCTAGCACTTTCGTTCCCTGAGAAATTTCCTGTAGTTTCTTGCCCTCCCCACCATACACGTTCTGAGATTGGTCAATAAATCTTTTTTACTTCTACCCTAGGCACTTTTCAAACTGCTGCTTTTGTTCTATTTCTCAGCCTAGTTATTTAGTACGCTGGTTCTTTATGTGCAGAGACTCAGTTTCCCCTCACCTGCAGCTCTCCCAGAATTAAGTTTCCTGAATTTTTAAAGCTCATAGAGTTAAGCCCTGCTAATAATTAAAGCTCTTAGAGTTATTTTCAAAGCAGGCCCTTTGCAGTGTAGGTCCTGCCAGAGGTACCTGGTTTGGGGTCTGATCCTCTTGCCTCTCTGGGATGTGAGGTACTTCTGTTTGTGTTTAGTCCCACCAAGAATTTGTTCTGAGCAAAGTCCCTGACCCACTATCAGTGTGGCCTTCTCTCTATGATTACCTATGGAGGATCTGTTCTTCCAGTCTTCAGGTAGTTTTCAAAGTTAGTCACATAGATGTTGCTATTATCTCTGTGTGTCCCTGGGACAAGGTGAGTTCGAGATCTTCCTACTCAGCCATCTTTCTAAAACAAGTAGTAATTTTTAATTTTTTGGAGGAATTGTTAAACTGTTTTCCATAGCAGCTGTACCAGCATGACACAGAGGTTCCAATTTTTCCATATCCTCCATGTCATTGTTTTCTGTTTTTTTGATGTAGCCATCCTAATGGGTTGGTATTAGTTCTTCTTTAAATGTTTGGTGGAATTCACCAGTGAAATCACTAGGTCTCAGGCTTTTTTTGTTGGGACATTTTTGGTTAAGGATTCAGTCTCCTTACTCATTATAAATCTATTCATGTCTTCTAATTCTTGATGATTCAGTTTTGGTAGGTTCTATGTTTTTAGGGATTTGTCCATTTCATCTAGGTTATCAAATTTGTCAGGGTACAGCTGTTCATAGTATTCTTTTGTAATTCTTTTTATTTCTGTAAAATTTGTAGTAATGTCCTTTCACTTTTTATTTCAGTACTTGAGTCTCTTTTTTTCTTATTAGTCCATCGAGCTAAAGGTTTATTAATTTTGTTGATTTTATTCAAGGAACTAACTTTTGGTTTCATTGATATTTCCCTATAGGTTTTCTTTTCTCTAATTAATGCTATAATCTTTTTTATTTTCTTCCTTTTGCTGTGTTGGGTCAATTTGTTCTTTTTCTAGATTCTTGAGATATAAAGATAGGTTGTTGATTTGAGACTTTTCTTATTTTTTTTAAGATTTTATTTATTTGAGAGAGAGAGAGCATGAGTGGGGGGAAAGGCAGGAGAAGGAGAAGCAGACTCCCCACTGAGCAGAGAGCCTGATGCTGGGCTCAAGCCCAGGACCCTGAGAACATGAACTGAGCCGAAGGCAGACGCTTAACCAACTGAGCCATCTAGGCACTCTGAGATTTTTCTTGTTTTTTAAATATAAGCATTTATAGGTATAAATTTCCCCCTCAGCACCACTTTTGCTGCATCCTGAGTTTTGGTATTTTGTATTTTCATTTCCATTAATCTCTAAGTATTTTCTAATTTCCCTTGTGATTTTTTTTAATCCATTGATTGTTTAAAAGTGTGTGGTTTGGGGCACCTGGGTGGCTCAGTTGTTGGGCGTCTGCCTTCTGCTCAGGTCATGATCCCGGGATTCTGGGATCGAGCCCCGCATCAGGCTCCCGGCTTGGTGGGAAGCCTGCTTCTCCCTCTCTCACTCCCCCTGCTTGTGTTCCCTCTCTCGCTGTGTCTCTCTGTCAAATAAATAAATACAATATTAAAAAAAAAAAAGTGTGTGGTTTTATTTATTTATTTTTTAAAATATATTTATTTATTTGACAGCAGGAGGGATTATAATTAGGAAGAGAGGCAGACAGAGAGAGGGGGAAAGCAGGCTCCCTGCTGGGCAGGAAGCCTGATATGGGGCTCGATCCCAGGACCCTGAGATCATGACCTGAGGTGAAGGCAGAGGCTTAACCCACTGAGCCACCCAGGTGCCCCGTGTGTGGTTTTATTTTTCACAAATATCTGAATTTTCCAGATTTATGTTATTGACTTCAAGCTTCATGCTCATGTGATGGGAAGATACTTCGTATGAGAACTGACTTTCTTTTTAAAGATTTTATTTATTTATTTGAGAGAGAAAAGGAGAGAGAGAGAGCGCGCACAAGTGAGGAGGAGAGGGAGAAGCAGATTCCTCACCAAGCAGGGAGCCCCTATGTGGGGCTTGATCGCAGGACCCTGGAATCATGGCCTGAGTGGAAAGCAGACGCTTAACCAGCTGAGCCACCCAGGCACCCTGATAGCTGTCTTTTAAAGTTTTTAAAGTGTATTGAGACTTAATCTGTGACCTAACATATGGTCTATCCTGTAAAATATAAAATGCACTTGAGAATAATGTGTATGCTGTTATTGTTAAGTATTCTGTTTATGTCTGTTAGATATAGTTAGTTCCTTCTGTTAAATCATCTGTTTCCTTATTTTCCTTTAATCTGGTTGTTCTATCCATTATTGATAGTGGGTATTAAAGTGTCTAATTATTATTATACATCTGTCTGTTTCTCCCTTCAATTCCATCAGGTTTTGCTGTACACATTTTCCTGGTCTGTCATTAGGTGCATAAATGTTTATAATTGTTATATTTTCTTGCCATACTGAACCTTTTATTAATATATAGTGTCTTTCTTTGCCTCTTGTTACCTTTTTCGATATAAAGCCTGTTTTGTCTGATATCGGTGTAGCCCTCTTTGCTGCTTTGGGTTACTGTTTGCACAGAATATCTTTTTTCCTTTCTTCGTTTGTAATCTATGTCTTTGGACCTAAAATGAGTTTCTTGAAGAAAGCATATAGTTGGGTCATATGTGTTTATTTATTCTGCCAGTGTTTGTTGTAGAGATTAATCCATTTACATTTAAAATAACTACTGAGAAGGAGGAACTTACATCATTTTGTTACTTTTATCATTTCTGTAAATATTTATTATTTTGTTCCTGTCATCTCTTACTGTTATTTCTATGTGCCTTTTTAACTTTTGTGTCCCTTATTTCCTGTAATACTATTTTATGTATGTGTGTTTAGTTGATTTTTTTGGTAGTGAAATGTTTAAATCTTTTTCTTATTTCTTTTTGTATGTATTCTATACCTCTTTTCTTTGTGGTTACCATGGGAATTACATTTAACATCCTTAAGTTATAACACTCTGATTTGAATTTATACCAACTCAATTTCAATAACATACCAAAACTCTGCTCCTTTACAGCTTCATTCTTACCTCTTCTGGTTGTTGATAGCAGAAAATTACATCTTTATATATGGTGTTCTCCAGAACATAAGTTAGTAATTCTTTTAAATGCATTAATCTCTTAAAGTACGTAGGAAACTATGTGTGGAGTTACAAACCAAAATGGCAGGGATAGTATCTTTTAGACTAATTGTTTCGTCTTAAATGCATTGTTATAATAATACTAGGTTTTACGTTTGCCCATATATTTACTTTTATTGAGATCTTTCTCTGTACAGCTTTGAATTACTGTCTAGTACCCCATCCTTTCACCTTGCAGGACTCCTTTGAGCTTTTCTTGCAGGGTAGGTCTAGTGGCCACAAACTCCCTCAGATTATCTGGGAATGCCTTAATTTACCCCCTCATTTTTCAAGGACAGTTTTTTTGTTTTGTTTTGTTTTTTTGCAATAAGAGTCTGGTTTATAGTTTGTTTGTTTGTTTTCTTTTAACACTTGGAATATGTAGACCTGTTGCTTTCTGGCCTCCAGAGTTCCTGATGAGAAATCTGGGGATAAATTCATTGAGGATTCCTTGTCTGTGACAAGGTGCTTTTTCCTTGGTGCTTTCAAGATTCTTTCTTTGTCTTTGTCTTTTGAAAGTTTGGTGAGTGTCTTTTGAAATGTGAGTTTCTTTGAGTTTGTCCTACTTGGAGTTCTTTAAATATTATAAAAACTAGTCCTTTGTTGGAACTGTGGTTTGCAAATATTTTGTCACAGTGTATGGCTAGTGTGTAGGGTCTGTAGGGTCTTCCAGAGAGCAAAAGTTTTTTAATTTTGATGAGGCCTAGCATATCAGTTTTCCCTTTAATGGGTCATGTTTTTAGTTCAAGTCTAAGAGCTCTTTGTCTAGCCCTCAGAGCTCAAAAGATTTTCTTTTATAGTTTTTTTTTCCTTGAAAGTGAGTTTTATATATTTTATATAGTTTTATATATTTAAGCTTGTAATCTATCTTGAATTAATTTTTATATAAAGTATATGGTATATCTCGAGGTTTTTTGTTTTTTGGGGAGTTTTTTTGCCTATGCCTATCCAGTTTCTCTGCTACCATTTGTTGGAGAAACTGTCCTTATTCCATTGAATTCCTTCTTCTTCACCTTTGTAAAAAAAATCATTTGGGCATATTTGTGTGGGTTTGTTTCTGGGTTCGAAATTATGTTCTATTGGTCTGTGTGCTTATCCCTTCTCTAAAACTACACTGTCTTGATTACTGTAGCTATATATAAGCCTTAAAATTGGGTACACTCTGTCTCACTTCATTCTTCTTTGTTTTATTTTGGGGTTCTGTCTTTCCATATAATTTTATTTTATTTTTAAAGATTTCATTTGTTTATTTGAGAGAGAGAGAGCAAGTGAAAGAGAGCCAGATACAGAACTTG
>NW_019155380.1:2341-6082 GCF_002288905.1 Enhydra lutris kenyoni | reverse complement strand
TTCATTCATGATTTTATTTATTTGGGTCCTTTCTCTTTTCTTTTTCAGAAGTCTGGCCAGGGGTTTACCAATCTTATTAATTCTTTCAAAGAACCAGCTCCTAGTTTCATTGATTTGTTCTATTGTTTTTTTTAGTTTCTATTTTATTGATTTCTGCTCTGATCTTTATGATTTCTCTTCTCCTGCTGGGTTTAGGGTTTCTTTCTTGTTCTTTCTCCAGCTCCTTTAGGTGTAGGGTTAGGTTGTGTACCTGAGACCTTTCTTGTTTCTTGAGAAAGCCTTGTACCACTATATATTTTCCTCTCAGGACTGCCTTTATTGTGTCCCACAGATTTTGAACCATTGTGCTTTCATTATCATTTGTTTCCATGATTTTTTTCAATTATTCTTTAATTTCCTGGTTGACCCATTCATTCTTTAGAAGGAATCTCTTTAGTCTCCATGTATTTGGGTTCTTTCCAAATTTCCTCTTGTGATTGAGTTCTAGCTTCAGAGCATTGTGGTCTGAAAATATGCAGGGAATGATCCCAATCCTTTGATTCTGGTTGAGACCTGATTTAGGACAGAGGATGTGATCTATTCTGGAGAATGTTCCATGTGCACTAGAGAAGAATGTAATTCTGTTGCTTTGGGATGAAATGTTCTGAATATATCTGTTTTGTCCATCTGGTCCAGTGTGTCATTTAAGGCCTTGATTTCCTTGTTGATCTTTTGCTTGGATGATCTGTCCATTTCAGTGAGGGGAGTGTTAAAGTCCCCTACTATTATTGTATGATTGTTGATGTGTTTCTTTGATTTTGTTATTAATTGGTTTATATAGTTGGCTGCTCCCACGTTAGGGGCATAGATATTTAAAACTGTTAGATCTTCTTGTTGGACAGATCCTTTGAGTATGATATAGTGTCCTTCCTCATCTCTTATTATAGTCTTTGGCTTAAAATCTAATTGATCTGATATAAGGATTGCCACTCTTGCTTTCTTCTGATGTCCATTAGCATGGTAAATTCTTTTCCAACCCCTCACTTTAAATCTGGAGGTGTCTTTGGGTTTAAAATAAGTTTCTTGTATGCAACATATAGATGGGTTTTGTTTTTTTTATCCATTCTGATGTCCTGTGTCTTTTGATTGGGGCATTTAGCCCATTAACATTCAGGGTAACTATTGAGAGATATGAATTTAGTGCCATTGTATTGCCTGTAAGCTGACTGTTATTGTATATTGTCTCTGTTCCTTTCTGATCTACTACTTTTAGGGTCTCTCTTTGCTTAGAGGACCCCTTTCAATATTTCCTGTAGAGCTGGTTTGGTGTTTGCAAATTCTTTCAGTTTTTGTTTGTCCTGGAAGCTTTTAATCTCTCCTTTTATTTTCAATGATAGCCTAGCTGGATATAGTATTCTTGGCTGCATATTTTTCTCGTTTAGTGCTCTGAATATACCATGCCAGCTCTTTCTGGCCTGCCAGGTTTCTGTGGATAAGTCTGCTGCCAATCTAATATTTTTACCATTGTATGTTACAGACTTCTTTTCCCGGACTGCTTTCAGGATTTTTTCTTTGTTGCTTAGGTTTGGCAGAAGAAGAGAAAAAAAAATTGAAAAAGAAAATAAATAAATTAACTGCAAGGCTAAAGAATCATGGGGAGAAAGTCATGAGTTCCGTGCTTTGCTTTCTCCTCCTCTGGAATTCCGCTGCTCTCTTTGGTATTGAAACTGCACTCCTTGGTAGGTGAACTTGGTCTTGGCTGGATTTCTCATTGATCTTCTGGGGGAGGGGCATGTTGTAGTGATTTTCAAATGTCTTTGCCCCAGGCGGAATTGCATCGCCCTTACCAGGGGCCTGTTGAGTAATCGTCTCCGGTTCACTTTTGGGATCTTTTGTTCCCTGAGCGCTTTCCATAGAGTTCTGTAGGATGGGAATGAAGATGGCGGCCTCCGAGTCTCTGGCCCAGAGGAGCCGGAGCCGGGGCCCCACTCCTCAGTGCGCCCTCAGAGAACATCACCCAATTACTCCCGTCTCCCTGGCCTCTGGCCACGCTCTGATCTGACCGAGCCTGCCACTGGTTCAAGGTAACCCTGAGCTGAGAGCTCACTCCTCAGCTCTGTCTCTGTAGCCGGCTTCCCCATTATAATACCTGTAAGCTTTTTGACAATCAGTCACCCCCGATCCTTCTGTGACCCTGTGGGACCTGAGGCCACACTGACCCCTTGTGGGCTTCACCCTGGTTAAGCTTCCAGAGTGATGTCCCTCAGCGGAACAGACTTTTAAAAGTCCTGATTTTGTGCTCAGTTGCTCCACCGCTTGCTGGGACCTGGCCCCTCCCCACACAGTCTTTCTTCCCGTTGCTTTGGATTCACTTCTCCACCAGTCCTACCTTTAAAGTGGTTGATTTTCTGTTTCTAGAATTGCTGTTCTTCTTCTCTTTGATCTCCCATTGGATTAGTAGGTGTTTGCAATCTTTAGATAAGCTATCTAGCTGATCTCCTGCTACCTGAAGTAGTCTCAGCCTGCTACTTCTCGTCCATCTTGACTCCTCCTCCTGGATCCTGTTTGCTAGGATCTTGTTGAGAATCTTAGCATCGATATTCATCAGTGATATTGGTCTGAAAATCTCCTTTTTGGTAGGGTCTTTGCCTTGTTTGCAGATCAGGGTAATGCTGGCTTCATAGAAAGAGTCTGGAAGTTTTCCTTCTGCTTCAAATTTTTGAAACAGCTTCAGGAGAATAGGTGTTATTTCGTCTTTGAAAGTTGGGTAGAATTCCCCAGGGATTCCATCAGGTCCTGGGCTCTTGTTTTTTGGGAGGTTTTTGATCACTGCTTCAATCTTGTTACTAGATATCGGTCTGTTCAGGTTGTCAATTTCTTCCAGGTTCAATTTTGGGAGTTTATTGTTTTCCAGGAATGCATCCATTTCATGTAGGTTGCTTAGCTTATTGGCATCAACTTCTTTAAAGATATGTCTCCAAAGGCAAAGGAAACAAAAGCGAAAATGAACTCTTGGGACTTCATCAAAATCAAAAGCTTCTGCACAGCAAAGGAAACAGTCAACAAAACAATGAGGCAACCCAAAGAATGGGAGACGATATTTGCAATGACAGTACAGACAAAAGGTTGATATCCAGGATCTATAAAGAACGCCTCAAACTCAACACACACAAAACAGACAATCATATAAAAAAAATGGGCAGAAGATATGAACAGACACTTCTCCAGTGAAGACATACAAATGGCTATCAGACACATGAAAAAATGTTCATCATCATTAGCCATCAGGGAGATTCAAATTAAAAACACATTGAGATACCACCTTACAGTATTTGGAATGGCCCAAATTAAGAAGACAGGAAACAATGTGTGTTGGAGGGGATGTGGAGAAAGGGGAACTCTCTTGCACTGTTGGTGGGAATGCAAGCTGGTGCAGCCACTTTGGAAAACAGTGTGGAGATTCCTCAGGAAATTAAAGATAGAGCTTCCGTATGACCCCGCAATTGCACTACTGGGTATTTACCCCAAAGATACAGATGTAGTGAAAAGAAGGGCCATCTGTATCCCAATGTTTATAGCAGCAATGGCCATGGTCGCCAAACTGTGGAAAGAACCAAGATGCCCTTCCACGGACAAATGGATAAGGAAAATGTGGTCCATATACACTATGGAGTATTACGCCTCCATCAGAAAGGATGAATACCCAACTTTTGTAGCAACATGGACGGGACTGGAAGAGATTATGCTGAATGAAATAAGTCA
>NW_019155380.1:1839-2241 GCF_002288905.1 Enhydra lutris kenyoni | reverse complement strand
ATTCATCCTTTCTGATGGAGGCGTAATACTCCATCAGAAAGGATGAATACCCAACTTTTGTAGCAACATGGACGGGACTGGAAGAGATTATGCTGAATGAAATAAGTCAAGCAGAGAGAGTCAATTATCATATGGTCTCACTTATTTGTGGAGCATAACAAATAGCATGGAGGACAAGGGGAGTTAGAGAGGAGAAGGGAGTTGAGGGAAATTGGAAGGGGAGGTGAACCATGAGAGACTATGGACTCTGAAAAACACTCTGAGGGATTTGAAGGGGCGGGGGTGGGAGGTTGGGGGAACCAGGTGGTGGGTATTGGAGAGAGCACAAATTTCATGGAGCACTGGGCGTGGTGTAAAAACAATGAATACTGTTATGCTGAAAATAAATTAAAAATTTAAAAA
>NW_019155380.1:0-1627 GCF_002288905.1 Enhydra lutris kenyoni | reverse complement strand
ACGTATGTGTGTGTGTTTGTACATATATATCTATGCACATATATATGTGAGAGAAGATATGTTAGCTTGACTGTAGTAATCATTTCACTATTGTGTTGTATACTTTAAACATATATATACATTTTCATTAAAAAAAGAGAAGGTGAACTCTGAAGCCAGACTGCTTTGAATTCATAAACTAATCAGTCCTTCCATTTATTATCAGTGTGACTGTGGGCAAGTTACTTAACTCCTTTCTTTACCTAAAATAAATAAATAAATAATAAAAATAAAAAATAAAAAAATGGAGGCAATAATTGTGATGGTTAAATAGATTAATGCATGAAAAGTGCTTGACACAGAGTGTTAAATAAATATTAGCTTTTATTGTTTTATGGACTACACACTGTTAGTTGCCTTACATATGCTTATTTTCACCGCTACTCCATTAAATAAATACCAGTATTATTTTCATTTTTCAGTGAAGACACTGAAAGAGAAAGATAAGCCAATTTGCTTAAGGCCACATAGTTGGTAACCTTTGGAGATTATATTTGAATTCAAATATCTGATTCCAACAGTTGTCCCTTTTAGCTGTTACTCCATGCTAGTTCTCCTTACACAAGCATACACATGCACACAGACACACATACACACACAACAAGAAAAATATCTGGTAGTTGTTAATAGTGGAGTATCGTTGAACATGTACTACTGCTTTCTACTCAATATACTCCCCTAGTTTTGTGAGAGATACTCATGTTTTACATGTGTCCCTTAAAAAATAAAACATCAAAACATTTGAGTCAATAAATATAATGTGTTCAATGTAGTTGACAGGATACAAAATTAACAACTTCTGCTAATCAAAAGACACCATCAAAAGAGTAAAATGTCGATGAGGAGTCAAGATGGCGGAGAAGTAGCAGGCTGAGACTATATCAGGTAGAAGGAGATCAGCTAGAGAGCTTATCTAAAGATTGCAAACACCTACAAATCCAACGGGAGATCGAAGAGAAGAAGAACAGCAATTTTAGAAACAGAAAATCAACCACTTTCTGAAAGGTAAGACTGGCAGAGAAGTGAATCCAAGGCGACGGGAAGATAGACCATGGGGGGGAGGGGCCAGCTCCCGGCAAGCAGTGGAGCAACAGAGCACTAAATCAGGAATTTTTAAAGTCTGTTCCACTGAGGGACATTGCTCTAGAGGCTAAATCGGGGTGAAGCCCATGCGGGGTCAGCATGGCCTCAAGTCCCACAGGGTCACAGAAGGACTGGGGGTGTCTGAGTGTCACAGAGATTGCAGGTATTAGAACGGGAAAGCCGGCTACGAGACAGAGCCGAGGAGTGAGCTCTCAGCTCAGGGTTACCTTGAACCAGTCACAGGCTCGGTCAGCTCGGAGCGCAGCCAGAGGCCAGGGAGATGGGAGTAATTGGGCACTATTCTCTGAGGGCACACTGAGGAGTGGGGCCCTGAGCTCTCGGCTCCTCTGGGCCAGAGACTGTGAGGCCGCCATTTTCATTCCCATCCTCCGGAACTCTACAGAAAGCATTCAGGGAAAGCTCCTGAAAGCAAACCCAATATGATTATTCTGCCAGGCCCCTGGTAAGGGCGGTGCAATTCCGCCTGGGGCAAAGACACTTGAGA
>NW_019155379.1:0-6088 GCF_002288905.1 Enhydra lutris kenyoni | reverse complement strand
GGTGATGATGATGGTGGTGATGGTGGTGGTGGTGTTGGTGATGGTGGTGATGATGATGGTGGTGGTGGTGTTGGTGATGGTGATGATGATGATGGTGGTGATGGTGGTGGTGGTGTTGGTGATGGTGATGATGGTGGTGATGGTGATGGTGATGACAATGATAGTACACATGGATAAGTATCAAATCCTCTGATCACTGCCTGGGATACAGAAAATGAAAATACAACCCCTGAAGACAGAAGTCAAGGCCTAGTGAAAAAGGAAGAAAATTCAGTGTCCAAATGGCCTCTTGTAATAAGCAGATGAGAGAGAGTGGCCGTCTGTACCAGGTTGGTGACCATGGAAGTGGAGAGAAGTTGTGAGATTGGGGTCTGTGTCAGAGGCAAAACAGATGGTGTGTGTTGATGGACTAGGTCTCTCAAACTTGGCACTGTAACATTTGGGCTGCTCATTCTTTGTTATGTGTGAGGGCCATCCTGTGTAGTGTAAAGGTTTGGCCGCATCCCTGACTTCTACGTCTCAGATGCCAGTAGCAGCCCTTCCCAGTATGACAATCTAACTGTCTCAGACCTTGCCTAATGTCCCCTGTGGGGAAAATCACACAGTTAAAGGTCACTGGTAAAAAGAAAAAAAGACACAAGGACGGCTCCTAGGCTTTTGGCTTAAGGAACTTCGTATAGGCTGCTGCCATTTTCTAGAAGAAATTACTGTCTCTTATTAAGTGTAGTGTCCTCAGGGCCTAGAACAGTGCCTGCTCATAGTAGGTACTTAGTAGATATTTACAGAACGAATGAATGATTGAATGGGGAAGCTGGAGAAATAATGGTTTTTGTTTTGGATTAGTTTGGGTTTTTTTGTATGTATTTGGGGCGGGGGTGGAACTGAATGGTTTTGTTTTAGGCAAAGAAGTCTGAGATCTATCAGACATCCCAATAAAAATATTGAGTTGTCCGTTAAATGTGCAAGTCTTGAGCTGCTGGGATAAGTCAGGAGATAAAGTCACGGGGCCTCAGACTCGAGAGTGGGATTCTGGGAGGCAGCAACAATGTCGAGACTCAAGGGCCATTTAGGGGAAGAAAACCTGTGTCAGCAGACCATACAGTCACGTGCCAGGAAGAGCAGCTAAACGTGTCCGCATCACCCCTGGGGACGTCGTCCCGTCTGAGTCTGCGTGTCAGGATCTCTGAGGGCAGGGCCAGGAGTCTACATCTTAAACAGCCCTTGATATGATCCTGGTGTAGCCCAGGGTCTGAGAGCCGCTGTGGAGGTGTGGGGGATGGTCACCTGCACCGCCCGAGGCTTCCCGACCCTCCCTCAGCCCGGGTGCTGGGTCCTAACCTGGCTCCTGGGTC
Organism: Enhydra lutris kenyoni; assembly: GCF_002288905.1. Lineage (NCBI taxonomy): Eukaryota > Metazoa > Chordata > Mammalia > Carnivora > Mustelidae > Enhydra > Enhydra lutris. Next base: position 4,736 of record NW_019155379.1, on the reverse strand, counting down.
TTCCGGAATATCCCTGTGCTCTTCTCAGCTGGGACTGAAGCTAGGACCCCGACAACGCTCTCACGGCCTCTGCGGGAAGGGCACTCCTTCTCTGGGACTGTCCTGACCCGAACCAGAGGCAGGGGGCTTAAGCAGGAGTTTATGTCCCGGAGCCTAGAAGTCTGAGGCCCAGGTGTGGACAGGGCCGGTTCCTTCAGAGGCCTCTCTCTTTAGTGCGTAGACGGCCGTCCTCACCCTGTGTCCTCACACAGTTGTCCCTCTGTCTGTGTCAGTGCCCTGATCTCTTCTTATAAGGACACTTGTCGGATTGGGTTAGGGCCGACTCACTTTCCTTCAATGAGGTCCCATTCTGAGGTCCCCGGGGGCTAGGACTGCAGCCTGTGAATTTGGGTCTGGGCGATGCCCTTCAGCCCGTGACAGGAAGTCATGAAGAACCAGAAGGGAAGAAGCAGGCTCTCCTCAGCCAGATTAAGGTGATATTTTATGTCCTAAGTCAGAGCCACACAAAACACCATGTCATGGGGGCGACCGGTCGGATTGACGATTGCACGGAGCAGACAGGCAAATAGAATGAAATTGGAAACATGGGGTCTTTGGGGGAGGTGGGCGGGAGAAGGAGCTGTCCTGCTCACTCTCCACTGCTCTCTCTGTAGTCTCAGAGGTGTTTCTGCCGTGGCCCCATGGCCCTTCGAGGTCTTTCTAGCAGAAGAGAAGCTCCCCCTTTCAACTTTCAAGCACACTGCTCTGGGTGTCCTGCTGCCCTTGTGGGTAGAACTGTTTCCTCCACCCCTGCAAACTCCTCCCAATGCCCCAGCCTGTGCCCGCATGCTCCATCTCCTCCCAGGGACCCTCAGGCTTCCCTGGGGGGTGGGATCACCAGAGGAATGCCAGATGGCCTCAAACCCCCTGCTCGCTCACCCCAGCCCAGGGGCAGGGTGTAGGCAGACAGCCATGGCTTCAAATCCTCGTGTGCTTGGAGCTAATCTATTAAAACAACTCTGGCGCCAGGGTTCTCTTCTCTTCATCGGTCCTGCCATCGCAAGCAGGAAAAGGTGAGCTCTGCTGTCCCTAGTTTTCTCTAGGTGAGCCGCTCCCAGTCTAAGCTTTGGAGGGAGGAACTGCAGATCCTGTGATCCTAAGACCAAAACCGTGCATTTGCATCAAACTCTTGGGACGAAAGCTGGTGCTGTATCTCCATCTGCAGTCTCCTCCAGAGCAGGTCTCTTGTATCAAAATCCTCGGTCCACTCCAAACCCGGGAAGGGAAGAAGCAGGGTGTTCGGCAAAGACACCGAGTCATTTTCTGGGTGCATACCCTGCACTGCGCTCCTTCCCACCACCCACTCAGCCACGCGTTAGGGGTGCATAGGTGGTCCTTTGACCCCCAGGATGGTTGACGAGACCCCAGGCAGAGCCAACTCATGAAGTGCATTTGCCACTGCAAGGAGAAGCAGCCAGCACTGGGGAGCTGGGGAGGAACCCCCCAGGTGTTTTCAGGGCCCCTACTGGAGCCTCAGTGGGAAGTCAAAAGGCAGATACCACCTAAGTCAGAGGCTACGCAGAGCTCTTGCAAAGTGCATGAGCATGAGTGCCTGCTGAGCTTGTGATGTGTCTGTTCTGTTTAACCCTTGAGCTCCATTGGAAAGGCAGGAACCCAGGCAAAGAAGAGTTGGTTAGACTTTCTCTTGCCTCAGGGCGCACAGCGAATAAGGGGTGGACGCTGGGTGGGACACGTTTCCAATGCCGATGCTCAGCACAGTGCCTGGCATGCAAAACTCAGCAGCAATCGGCTAGGGTGCCAGTGCATCCCACTCACCTCTGTCTCTGCCTCCGTGACCTTCCACTGTCCTGCCCCACAGGACACCTCCACTGTGTGGGGGCCCAATACCAGCATCAGGGCCATGAGAGCCCACTAGATCCGGCCTCCATGCCAGCAGAGCCCAGCAGGAAGCTCACCTCCTCTCTCTTCCTGAGGCCACTCTTCAAAGACAATTCTCTGATGTCTTCCTTCCCACTCTGCTGGCTCCTCCCTCACTGCACCACCAAAGTCCTTGAAATATTCATCCACACCTGCTGCCTCCACTTCTTCCTCCACCCGGGTCCCCAGGTAGTCCTATGCTCTCACTGAATGTCCCTACCTCAGAACCCCTACCGCCCTTTCTCAAAGATGACTGGTGACCCTGTGTGGGTTCCTGAGGCTGCCATGACAAATTACCATAAATCAGATGGCTTAATGTAATAGAAATGTATTCTCTCCCAATCCAGGAGGCCAGAAGCCTGAAACTAAGGTGTAGGCAGGGTTGGTTCCTTCTGGGGGCTCTGAGGGACAGTTGGTCCCAGGTTTCTCTGAGTTCCTGCTGGATGCCAGCAATGCTCGGTGTTCCTTGGCTTGTAAATGCATCACGCAGCTCTCGCATCTCTGTCCTCTTCTGTCTCTTATAAGGACACTCTCATCGGATTTTTCGGAAGCCACCTGAATCCAGTATGGCCTCATCTCAATTCTTATCTTCATCACATCTTCAAAGACCCTACTTCCAGAGAAGGTCTGAGGTTGCAGGTGGACATAAATTTGAGGAAGTACACCATTCAACCACTGCACCCACTGTATTAGGGCTCCCCAGAAAAAGAAATATATAGAGACAGGATATATATGTATGGAAAAACTTAGTGGGGATGAGCTTTATTATAGGCATTGGCTCATGTGTCCAGCAAGGCTGAGAAGTCCCAGGATATGCAGTCTGCAAGCTGGAGATCCAGGACGGCCGGTGGTGTAGAGCAGTCTGAGTCCAGAGGCCTGAGAAACAAGACAGTTGATGGTGTAGATGCTAGTCCGTCTGAAGGCCTGAAAAGCAGGCGCTCCAAGGGAAGGAGAAGGTCAATGTCCAGCTCAAGCAGTTGGGAAGAAGGGGTGACTTAACCCTTGTCCCACTTGTTTGTTCTATTCAGACCCAAAGTGGACTGGGAGATACCACCCACATTAAGGAGGTCACCTGCTGCATTGAGTTCACTGGAAGAAGACCAGGGTTCCTCCAAAGTGGGGCAGAGTGTAGACCCCAGATGCTCCTCCCCACATCCTACCCAAATGGGCTCCCTGACCCATGCCTTCATTTCCAAGAGGAATCTCCACCACTCTTCCTGCCTCATGGTGTGGCCATGACTCCCACAGAACAAGCCAGTGGGTGCTTCCATCTTTGGGGCTAGAGGAGCCAGGCCTCCCTGCTGAGCTGCTCTCATCTGAGGGCACATTTCCCCGGGTCTTGTCTCTCCTCTATGCCTGGACTTAAAAGAATACATTTAAAACATATTGGAAATAACTGGAATCTGTGGTAGGCAATGGGAGTAGTGGATGGGAGCCAGATTCCGGAGCCAACCACCCAGATGCTGGAAGCAAACCCAGCTGTTCCCCTATCGATGGCCCAGGGAGTGATGTGACTTTTCTGGATCCAGTTTCTTGTTCTAAAAGGTGGAAGTGGTATTCATGTCTACCACATAGGATTGTAGGATAGTAAGCAAGTTAATGTCACCAAGCACTGGGAACAGTGTCTGACGTGTAATAAGTGCCTTCTCAAGTGTGTGTGAATAAATAAAAAATGAGCGTTTTGTCTGTTCCTCTGGTTTCAAGTGGTTTTTACCTACAATCGCGGTGAGGCTGTGACTAGCATCCCTGGAGAACATCCCCCCCACTCCCACCACCCCCGTCTTCTCCTGGCCTGGCGTCCCTCATTCCCTCAGCATTATGATGCTTAACTAGACACATCCTGTCAGCTTGGCATAAAAAGCCGCCCATGGCATTTAGGAAGGGAAAATAAATGGTTCTTTTCTGTCTTTCTCTCTGAAGTCCTGGTGTCCCCAGGGGGTGAGACACTAAAGTATTTCACAATAACCTTCCTGGGACATGACTCAGGAAGATAAAAACAAACACTGTTCATGTGTCCGAAATCACCCAGGAAGGCTGGCAGGGTGGGAGGGGGGCTGCACTTCTGAAGGAGAGGAGATCTTCCTGGGGGTAAAGTTTCAGGGCTCCTGTCACTACGCCACCCACCCCGCAGAGGTACCTAAACTCTCTTTACCCTGTGCTTGCCCTTCTCCTCATGCAGCCCCAAATCACCCATCTTGAGAATTCTGGAAGAGCTTCTGGAGCTGCATATACAAACAGTTGTCAGCCTCAGCTCCCAAAACCCTGACTGCTCTCCCTAGTTCCTAGTTAACATTTTGTGCAGGAAAGTACCTGCATAGTGTAGTGGCAGATATGAGTGGACAGTACACAAAGAGCCCCGGTGGGGGAAGAGGCAGAAATAAATGGGAAGTTAATGGTCACAGAATATGTAAGTAATACTTCTGGGTGTGATGGGGAAAATAGGGCCACACCTGAGAGAGTGCCCAACAAATGAACGGTCATCAGAGTCGGGAGTCAGGTGAACATGGACACTAACCTATATGGGGCTCAATGTACTTGCCAATAAAATGGGAATGATAATAACCCCTAGATCACAGGGATATAATGGAAATTATATGAGTTATTATGTATAATGCTTGGGAAAAATAGTGTTAGGTATGTTATTAGGTGCTATCAATTCCGTCTTCATCATCACTGTCACCATTAGCATCAACATCACCATTAGCAATAGCACCAGCAGCAGAAGGAGCAGCAACACCATCACCACCATCACCATCATCACCGTCACGATCATCACATCACAATCACCTCCATCATCATCTCCATTATCATCATCACCA
>NW_019155378.1:0-6089 GCF_002288905.1 Enhydra lutris kenyoni | reverse complement strand
TGCATCTCATTTTTAAGAGACTAGGGTCATAGCTCAAAGCCTTGGTCTTATTTAAATCCTACAATAATTAGGAAAATTTTACTTCGGTGTTAGGAGATCAGGTTGGAATAGTCAGTAACAGACTAACAGTGATTAATGAACACACTGCAGGATGGAGGAGGGCTGAGCAGAGCCTCCCACAGCAAGCCCAGGCCCTGCACAGCCTACGGCCTTATCGAGAAGCCAAGAGCAGGGTTTATTCTGCTAGAGCCCTGGCTTAGCAAGAAATTCACATCGTCATAGCAATAAGCAAACCAGAGCTGACAATCAGAAGACACACTCTTCCTGTTGCAGATCGAACTTACTTTTCATACTGGTCTTGGTACTCTCTTCACTTGTTTGACAATTTCTGTACAAACGGATGTATTGATAAGTCCTGATACCTATGACAGTGATATAGGATAAGATAAATATTATAACTGCTATCACGTTAGTAAAGAAAGAGAAAGGAAAAACATGGAAAATGCAAATTGTAAATTTTGACCCAAATAGAAACAGTAGAGACATCATTGCCTAATAAGTCAGGTAAAAATTCTTTTCTCTATAAACCAAGCATCTACCATATCATAAGTTAGAAACAACAAAATGTCAGGAATTCTGAAGGTACGTGGTGTTATGAAAACAGTTCACTTCTGGGTTCCTCCAGTCTTAAATTACAGCAGTTACATGTGATTTCCCTAGGAGGATCCTTCTGTTCAAGGGATTATACTAAAAGTAAGAGAAAAGATGAATGTCAAGTCTATGCTGGTACAAATGCATATGCAAGAAAAAGCAAAACGATTTGAATTGCTTATATCATAAACTGCAGATGATGAAAGGACATTATAATGAGAATTCCACTCGTATCTTTGGGATGCAATGCAACATACACTTATCTCTCAGACCGTGCACACATTTCAAGTTAATAAGAAGGCAGGCTTAAATTATTTTAAAAGCATTATTTGGCACCATTATAGAGTAGTTAAATGCTATTAATATGCAAATAAAAGTGTATGCATTTTAATAAATTTCTTTAAAAAAACTTTTTTTTAAAAAGATTTTATTTATTTATTTGACAGACAGAGATCACAAGTAGGAGAGATGCAGGCAGAGAGAGAGGGGGGAGCAGGCTCCCCGCTGAGCAGAGAGCCTGATGCGGGGCTTGATTCCAGGACCCTGAGATCATGACCCGAGCTGAAGGCAGAGGCTTAACCCACTGAGCCACCCATGAGCCCCTAAAAAACTTTTATGACAGACTTTTAAAATACAATTATGTGACATGAACATTATCAATACTTATTGCCAAGATATTGAAGGGATATTTATCGTGTTCATTTGCGAGGAACACAGGCTACCTGAAATCTGCCACTGTCAGTGTGCATTAGTTCTGCTCCCGGCTCTCAGCTCTGGCCGGCACGCGAGTCCGGTAAGACAGAATCTATAGGCTGGGGTCAGGGCATCAGCATTTTGAAACTCTTTTTAGGTCATTCTAATTTTGTATTTAATCATTTTCTTTGGAAATGATTATCGATTCATACGCTGCTCGGGAAAACCGCAGACTTCTCCTCTGTGTATCTACCCAGGTGCCCCCAGGGAAACATCTTACATCACTATGTCTTAGTTCCCTGTTTTAGCCATCTTTTTAAAAAATGTAGCTGTGTAGAAAGTTACAAAGACAATACTGAGAAGCCTCATGTATCCTTGACCCACTTTGCCTTAATAGTTACATTTCACAGAGTTGGGTGGTTCTAATCGCAGCAGGTTGAGAGCTCTCAAGCTACTGCCCAGGAAAGCATTTATTCAAAGGGTCATATCGAAAAGTATGAATGTCCGATCCATGAGGGGCAAATATACATGTGAAAACAAAAACAGAAGATCTTCCATTATAAACTGAAGGTGATTCACATGGGCATTAATTTAAATACGCTGTCACCGATTCAGAACTTCTACTGGCAAAATATTCATGAGGATTAGAACTTGTGTTGTAAAAGTTGTTTCTCATGCTACTTGGACAGGATGTGGAGCCCAACAGACTCAGGCTTGTGTGGGCGCAAACGGTCACGGGGGAATTCGGGGCATGGGCTCCTGAGCCAGTAAGTGCCGTAGTCTTCATTCTGGCTGATTCTGTCTTCAAGAACGCAGACTCCACTTAGGTAAGAGAAGGTAACGTTTTCCCAAATGTCTATTTTGGCTTATCTATCCTGTTTTTGAACGCATCATTTTGTGTAGATCTTTTCGTCATGATATTTTCGTCGTTACTTTGGGTCTTACGTGTTACATATATAACTTATTACATTGGGGCCCACATTTTCCCATGAGAAGTGGAGGAAAATTATTCCTTCCACTTTATAATCTGTCTTAAATATTTTACCTACATGCCCTGAAAACCACATTACACAAGGCAGCAATTTCTGGCTTCAGTCATCAAACACAGCTTAGAAAACTGAAGACAAGATGGTTATTTATATTGTACTTAGTTGCATTTTTATTCTTTTGGTTTTTCTCTCTTCTTTCCTGATTCTACAACTTTTATTCTGTTGCCATCTTATTTCTGATTTTATAACTTCTTTTAGTCGCTCTTAACTAGGTTTCTGTCATTTTTGGGGTCTCAGGACCTCAGACCGTCCCAGCGTGTCTCTGGGCTGACCATGGGAGTTCCTGGAACTCGGGCAGACGGATCTGCACTTGACCCAAAAGACACCCCAAGGCAATAGAGCTTCTGAATCAAGACAGGGTCATGGAAGCTATTTCATGGTGATTATCTTCATCTATAAGGATTGACATCTTGGATGATTGTTAAATCTGTGAGACCAACTGAAATAATTCAGAATAAGGGGCGCCTGGGTGGCTCCGTCAGTTAAGGGTCTGCCTTCAGCTCAGGTCATGATCCCAGGGTCCTGAGATCAAGCCCAGCCTGGGGCTCATCAGGGAACCTGCTGTCCCTCTTCCTCTGCTTGCTACCCTCCCCCACTGGTGCCCCCTCCTCTCTCTATCAAATAAGTAAGTAAAATCTTAAAAAAAAAGAAAAAAGAAAGAATGATTTCATAGTTATTTCAATAAATATTTAAGGTCCAAGCCAAAGGGGAACTAAGTGGGGCTGGAGAATAAACAACATGCTGAGGTCATCTAAAGGGAAGACATGAAAACGTTTCTCTTGTTGATTTTGAAAAGAGTAAGAAGGCGCTCCTGGCTCCCACTCTCATCTCCGGGAGGAACTGTGTCAGACCCACCCATGCTAACTACCTGCTCTTTCCTGGTTGTGAGCACTGTCTGAAAAGAATCACACGTGGCGTCATTTTCTGAAAATAAAAGAATAATGTTATTAACAAAATCTCCTTTTATTACAAAAGTACATGTCACTTGTATGCAGTGTGGGATGGACACTGAGCATTTGTGAGTGATCAGGAAAGAAACCTTTATTGCTTTGCTCTCCAGTCAAGGCTGGGAAGAGACAGAGAAGGTGGTCCTGGGTTTGAACCAACTTTGTGTAAATGACCTTGGCCTTTTCTCCCTGGGAATACATCTCTTGACCTTGAATCGAAGGTTGCCTGACAGAAGGAATCACCGGGGCTGTGAGTGGGGAGGCGTGGGACCCTTAGCTCATGTGTCCACAAGCTGGACCATGGCAGGGCAGAGACCACCACCACGCACAGCTCTGAGAGATCCGCACAGACCGTCCCAGGCCAGCCACATTTGCAAAGGGAACTGAGTCTGGGTGCCTCCGGGAAGAGGCTCTGTCACCACAAGACCTCTGCCCTGTCCTGCCACGGTCCACACAGCATCTTGTGAACAGAAATGCAGAATGAGAGATGCCAGCAGGCCGCACAGGTCCACACAAATGTGCAAGGCAGAAGTGTCTTTCACTGGTTTGTGTTCATCTAGTCTCTTTGAGGTGTGAAATCAACATCAAATTCTTGAACTGTTTGGTCCTAATGGACAGTGATTTCTTCCAGCTGAGATTTGCTTTACCACATATTGGCAGCGATGTTTTGTTTTAAAGTTGGGCTGCGGTGTTGAGACGGAACACAGTCTGTGAGGAAAGGTACCGGGGAACGTGTTAGTGATTACTAGGAAGTGAAGTCTAGCTCATCTGCTACCAGTCCTCCACCACTCTGCAGCCCCGCAGACAGCGGGCACATGTTCCTAGAGCAGTCGGCACACAGCCCGTGGAGCCGGGTGGGCAAGAAGGACCGGGTCCTCCAAATAGGGAGGATCAGAGTCTCATCACTGACTGCTGCTTCTGGTCACAGGGTGAGACCAAGAGGCAGACGGCACTGTTGTCGCAGCCCCCCCCCCCCCATCGCTACAAGCTCTTCCCCTCTGGTGGGACTGACTTCCACGGGACTTAAAGGGATGGTGCCTTTCCCACCCCTTCTTTGTCCTCCTCTTTTTCCCCCTTTCAAAGAGACAGACATTGATGATTAAGAAATTCAAAAACAACTGCATATTCAGGGAAAATTAGAAAGTTACTGGACGTACCCAAGGGAAGGTGTTGGCTGAGGAAAGACTTGAGGAGGCCTTACGTTTACACCACAGGCTGGTCTTCAGCAGACAGACATACTACAGTGCTCGAAAAACAGACCACAGCACAAAGCCAGCAAAGCCAGGGAATGGTGGGGAAGGTGGAGACTGATTTTTAGAGTCATCACCCTATTTCATTCAAATCGTTCAGTTTTCAACAACAACAAAACATCATAAGGCATGNTGCTTCTGGTCACAGGGTGAGACCAAGAGGCAGACGGCACTGTTGTCGCAGCCCCCCCCCCCCATCGCTACAAGCTCTTCCCCTCTGGTGGGACTGACTTCCACGGGACTTAAAGGGATGGTGCCTTTCCCACCCCTTCTTTGTCCTCCTCTTTTTCCCCCTTTCAAAGAGACAGACATTGATGATTAAGAAATTCAAAAACAACTGCATATTCAGGGAAAATTAGAAAGTTACTGGACGTACCCAAGGGAAGGTGTTGGCTGAGGAAAGACTTGAGGAGGCCTTACGTTTACACCACAGGCTGGTCTTCAGCAGACAGACATACTACAGTGCTCGAAAAACAGACCACAGCACAAAGCCAGCAAAGCCAGGGAATGGTGGGGAAGGTGGAGACTGATTTTTAGAGTCATCACCCTATTTCATTCAAATCGTTCAGTTTTCAACAACAACAAAACATCATAAGGCATGCAAAAAAAATTGGAAAGTATAACCCATTCAAAGGGAAAACATACAGCGACAGTAACTGTCCCTGCAAAAGACTGACGGTGGGCCTACTAGACAAAGACTTGTAGTAACTGTCTTAATGGTGCTCCAGAACTGAAAGACGTAAAGTCAGGAAAATGGTGGGGGAATGAAGCAGCAACGGAAACAAAAACATAGAAACCCTAACAAGGAGCTAAAAAGAAATTCTGGGACTGAAAAGTACAATGACTGAAATGAGAAATTTACTGGGAGGATTCAAGAGCAGGTTTGAGCAGGAAGACGAAAGACTCAGGGAACTCAGAGAGGACCATGGAAGTCGCCTACTCTGAGCAACAGAAAGGAAGGAAGGTTAGAGAAGAGCTAATAGAGCCCACGGGACCTATGAGACAGTATTAAGAGGACCAACGTACTTCCAGTGGAAATCCCAGAAGGAGAAGGAAAAGGAAAAAGAGAAGGAAGGACAGAAGGAAGGATGGGAGGGAGGGAGGGAGGGAGGGACAAAGAGTCACAGAGACAGAAATGTTTAATTTCTCTTATAGTCTAACACAATTATAAAAGACACATGCTGAGATGATGTGCCCACAGATCCATGATGTGATACAACAGGAATGAACTCTTTTTAATTAAAATGAGGGAATTCTGTGGCAGCTTCTAAACTAGTGGTCAGGCCTTGAAGAACCCAAGAATCCGCATGTCTTGCCGACCTAGTGGAGCCATTCGGTGGAACCCCTGTGGACATCTGGACGTCTGCTAGCAGGGTTTCTGAGGTATTTCTGTCCCAGCAGTTACCTGCATTTGTTTGGGGAAAGCTTGAGAAACTGGCAATCTCATAACACAGGAAAGGGTATCTTGGCTTTTTTAGCGTTCTCATTAGTGAACCCAG
>NW_019155377.1:0-6110 GCF_002288905.1 Enhydra lutris kenyoni | reverse complement strand
GACGTGTGGAATTGTCGAATCACTGTACTGTACACCTGAAACTAACATAGCACTTATGTTAGCTGTCCTGGAATTGAAATAAGAAACAAAACTCCATCCAAGATAATAATCCTTCACAAATATTTAATGTTAATGGATATGAGAGGCATTAACTTGCAACATTTAATCATATTTACTAGTCCAAACATGAAAATATCTATCAAATAATACTAGAACTTTTATTTTTTATTTTTTTAATTTTTTTTTATTTTTTAATTACTTTTCAGTGTACTAGAGTTCATTGTTTAGGCACCACACCCAGTGCTCCATGCAATACGTGCCCTACACAATACCCACCACCAGGCTGGCCCAACCTCCCACCCCCCACCCCTTCAAAACCCTCAGATTGTTTTTCAGAGCCCATAGTCTCTCATGGTTCATCTCCCCCTCCAATTTCCCTCAACTCCCTTCTCCTCTCCATCTCCCATGTCCTCCATGTTATTTCTTATGCTCCACAAATAAGTGAAACCGTATGATAATTGACTCTCTCTGCTTGACTTATTTCACTCAGCATCATCTCTTCCAGTCCTGTCCATGTTGATACAAAAGTTGGGTATTCATCCTTTCTGATGGAGGCGTAATACTCCATATGGACCACATCCTTATCCATTCGTCCATTGAAGGGCATCTTGATTCTTTCCACAGTTTGGCGACCGTGGCCATTTCTGCTATGACCATTGGGGTACAGATGGCCCTTCTTTTCACTACATCTGTATCTTTGAGGTAAATACCCAGTAATGCAATTGCAGAGTCATAGGGAAGCTCTATTTTTAATTTCTTAAGGAATCTCCACACTGTTCTCCAAAGTGGCTGCACCAACTTGCATTCCCGCCAACAGTGTAAGAGGTTCCCCTTTCTCCACATCCTCCCAACACTTGTTGTTTCCTGTCATGTTAATTTTGGCCATTCTAACTGGTGTAAGGTGGTACCTCAATGTGTTTTTAATTTGAATCTCCCTGATGGCTAGTGATGATGAACATTTTTTTCATGTGTCTTAAAGCAAAAGTATTTTTGTTCTAACAAACACATTTTTCAGCATTAGGCACTTACGATTTCATAATGTCAGTAGATAAAATAATACTAATTTAAAAACCATGAGAAACTCTTAACTATAGGAAACAAACTGAGGGTTTCTGGAAGGGAGGTGGTTGGGGGATGGGGATTAAGGCAGGCACGTGACGTGATGAGCACTGGTTGTTATACACAGCTGATGAATTATTGAACTCTACATCTGAAGCTAATGATATATTGGTATGTTGGTAATTGAATTTAAATTAAAAAAAAACAAAATAGGTAGAAGTATTAAATATATGTATATATACTGAACTAAAGGAAGATATATAATCTTAGTAAAAATTTAAGAGCAAAGTTCAAATTAATGCATATAGTATGATCCAATTCTTACAAAAGTAACAATCTATATATATATTACATATCCTCCTTTATGTATTATCTACAAATCTGTATAGCTATAGATGATATATGTTTGCACGATGACCATGCAATTGCACTACTGGGTATATAGTCACAGTTGTGGCTATCCAAGTGTGTGTTCGGAATCTTAACTTTTTTTATATGTCCCCCTATGGTTATACTTGTCACTGAAAACATGTAATACCTTTGTGATTTAAAAAAGTAATAAAGAAAATATAAACAATTGTAAAACAGATAACAAGTGGGGAAAAAAAAACCAAACCTCCATCCAACTTCTGGTTGTTGTTATCTTTTCATCTTGTCTTCAGAGTGATAGTCCTATTTAATTTGACCTTCAGTACTCAGATTATTAATTTATATTTTCTTCTCCTATTCTCCCTTTACTGCCTTAATACGTCCTGGTCATTTTGACATGCAAGTTACAGTTCCAAGACCAGAAGTAAAAGGTTGAACAGAAATTTTGAAATGGTATCTCAATAAAATAAAGTTTGATCAGTGTAAGTCTAAATCTAGTAGCAAACTTTATTATTATCTCTATGTAATGGTAATATTTCATTCCACCCTATTTGTGGTCCTTACTTGATAAATGTCTCAGAAGACCAGTTTTTTCTATGTCTTTTTTTTCTCCATTTGTATTTCCTTTTTAAAAAGTTTATTACTTGATAATTACATATGTAAGACATTCTGTCATTTGAATCCCCATTCTAAAGGATGTTTTCCTGGGGCTCCTGAGTGGCCCAGTTGGTTGAGTGGTTGCCTTTGGCTTAGGTTGTGAGGGTCCTGGGATCAAGCCCCACCATCAGGCTTCCTGGTCAGCAAGAGAGTCTGTTTCTCCTTCTCCCTCTGCTCCTGCTCATGTGCTCTTTCTCACTCACTCTCTCAAAAAAAATTTAAAAATTTATTTATGCCTCCATCAGAAAGGATGAATACCCAACTTTTGTAGCAACATGGACGGGATTGAAGAGATTATGCTGGGTGAGATACGTCAAGCATAGAGAGTCAATTATCATATGGTTTCACTTATTTGTGGAGCATAACAAATAGCATGGAGGACAAGGGGAGTTAGAGAGGAGAAGGGAGTTGAGGGAAATTGAGAGACTATGGACTCTGAAAAACAATCTGAGGGTTTTGAAGGGGTGGGGGAGTGGGAGGTTGGGGGAACCAGGTGGTGGGTATTGGAGAGGGCACGGATTGCATGGAGCACTGGGTGTGGTGCAAAAACAATGAATACTCTTATGCTGAAAATAAATAAAACAAATTAAAAAAAAAAAAAAAGATTCTCAACAAGATCCTAGCTAATAGGATCCAACAGCACATTAAAAGGATTATCCACCATGACCAAGTGGGATTCATCCGTGGGATGCAAGGGTGGTTCAACATTCACAAATCAATCAATGTGATAGAACAGATCAATAAGAGAAGAGAACCACATGGTCCTCTCAATTGATGCAGAAAAAGCATTTGACAAGATACAGCATCTGTTTCTGATTAAAACTCTTCAGAATATAGGGATAGAGGGAGCATTCCTCAACTTCATAAAAGCTATCTATGAAAAACCCACAATGAATATCATCCTCAATGGGGAAAAGCTGACAGCCTTTCCTCTGAGATCAGGAACACAACAAGGATGCCCACTCTCACCACTCTTGTCCAACATAGTACTAGAAGTCCTAGCACAGCAATCAGACAACAAAGAGAAATAAAAGGTATTCAAATTGGCAATGAATAAGTCAAATTCTCTTCACAGATGACATGATATGTTGTATGGAAAAACCAAAAGACTCCACCCCCAAACTACTAGAACTCATACAGCAATTCAGTAATGTGGCAGGATACAAAGTCAATGTACAGAAATCAGTTGCTTTCTTATGAAGTAACAATGAAAATACAGAAAGGGAAATTAGAGAATTGATTCCATTTACCATAGCACCAAGAACCAAAAGATACCTGGGAAAAACCTAACCAAAGGAGGTAAAGGATTTGTACTCAAGGAACTACAGAAACTCATGAAAGAAATGGAAGGAGACACCAAAAGATGGAAAAGCATTCCATACTCATGGATCAGAAGAATAAACATTGTTAAAATGTCGATACTGCCTAGAGCAATCTATACTTTCAATGCCATCCCAATCAGAATTCCACTGGAATTTTTCAAAGAGCTGGAGCAAGCAATCCTAAAATTTGCATGGAACTAGAAAGGACCCTGAATTGCTGAGGAAATGTTGAAAAAGAAAAAACTGAGGCATCACGTTGCCTGATTTCAAGCTTTACTACAAAGCTGTAATCACCAAGACAGCATGGTACTGGCACAAAAGCAGGCATGTAGACCAGTAGAACAGAGTAAAGAGCCCAGATATAGACCCACAACTCCATGGCCAAATAATCTTCAACAAAGCAGGAAAAAATGTTCAGTGGAAAAAAAGACAGTCTCTTCAATAAATGGTGCTGGGAGAACTGGACAGCTATGTACAGAAGAATGAAACTTGATGACTCTCTTATGCCATACACAAATATAAACTGAAACTGAATGAAAGGTCTTAACATGAGGAAGGACTCTATCAATATCCTAGATCAGAACGTGTCAAAGTAACACCTTCGACATCGGCCACAGCAACTTCTTTCAAGACATGTCTCCAAAGGGAAAGGAAACAAAAGCAAAAAAGAATTTTGGGGACTTCATCAAAATCAAAAGCTTCGTCACAGCAAAGGAAACAGTCAACAAAAGTAAGAGGCAACCCACAGAACAGGATAATATATTTACAAACAACAGTACAGACTAAGGGCTGATATCCAAGATCTATAAAGAACTCCTCAAACTCAACACACACAAAACAGACAATCAGGTCAAAAAACAGGCAGAAGACATGAACAGACACTTCTCCAAAGAAGACATACAAATGGCTAACAGACACATGAGAAAATGTTCATCATCACTAGCCATCAGGGAAATTCAAATCAAAACCACATTGAGATACCACCTTACACCAGTTAGAATGACCAAAATTAACAAGACAGTAAACAACTTGTGTTGGAGAGGATGTGGAGAAAGGGGAACCCTCTTACACTGTTGGTGGGAATGTAAGTTGGTACAGCCACTTTTGAAACAGTGTGTAGATTCCTCAAGAAATTAAAAATAGAGCTTCCCAATGACCGTGCAATTGCACTACTGGGTATTTACCCCAAAGATACAGATGTAGTGAAAAGAAGGGCCATCTGTACCCCAATGGTCATAGCAGCAATGGCCACAGTTGCCAAACTGTGGGAAGAACCAAGATGCCCTTCAATGGACGCATGGATAAGGAAGATGTGGTCCATATACACTATGGAGTATTATGCCTCCATCAGAAAGGATGAATACCCAACTTTTGTAGCAACATGGATGAGACTGGTAGAGATGATGCTGAGTGAAATCAGTCAAACAGAGAGAGTCAACTATCATAAGGTTTTGCTTATTTGTGGAGCATAAGGAGTAACACAGAGGACATGGGGAGCTGGAGAGAAGAGAGTTGGGGAAAATTGGAGGGGGAGACGAACCATGAGAGCCTGTGGACTCTGAAAAACAAACTGAAGGTTTTGGAGGGGAAGAGGTGGGAGGTTGAGTGAGCCCGGTGGTGGGTATTATGGAGGGCATGTATAGCATGGAGCACAGGGTGTGGTGCATAAACAATGAATTCTGGAACATTGAAAAGAAATTTTAAAAATAAATTAAAAAACAGGTTTAATTAATAGATTAAATAAATAATAAATAATAAAATATAAATAAATTATTATAAATATAATTATTATAACTATGAATGAATTAGTTAAATATAAAATAAATTAGTTAAACATAATTAAAATAATAAATTTATTAAATTTAGTTAATAAATCTGAAATTTATTTATTTATTTATTTATTTATTTTTAAAATTTTTATAAACATATAATGTATTTTTATCCCCAGGGGTACAGGTCTATGAATCGCCAGGTTTACAGATTTCACAGCACTCACCATAGCACATACCCTCCCCAATGTCCATAACCCCATCACCCTCTCCCGACCCCCCTCCCCCAGCAGCGCTCAGCCTGTTTTGTGAGATTGAGTCTTTTATGGTTTGTCTCCCTCACAATCCCATCTTCTTTCATTTATTCTGTTCCTATCCTCCAAACCCCCCACATTGCATCTCCACTTCCTCATATCAGGGAGATCTATGATAGTCGTCCTTCTCCCATTGACTTATTTCGCTAAGCAGAATACCCTCTAGTTCCATCCACATCATTGCAAATGGCAAGATTTCTTTTCTTTTGATAGCTGCATAGTATTCCATTGTGATATATATATAGATATATCTATATATATCACATCTTCCTTATTCATTCATCTGTTGATGGACATCTAGGTTCTTTCCATAGTTTGGCTATTGTAGACATTGCTGCTATAAACATTTGGGTGCACATGTCCCTTCGGAACACCACATTTGTATCTTTAGGGTATATACCCAGTAGTACGATCGCTGGGTCATAGGGTAGCTCTATTTTCAGCTTTTTAAGGAACCTCCACGCTGTTTTCCAGAGTGGTTGCACCAGCTTGCATTTCCACCAACAGTGTAGGAGGGTTCCCCTTTCTCCGCATCCTCGCCAGCATCTGTCATTTCCTGC
>NW_019155376.1:0-6100 GCF_002288905.1 Enhydra lutris kenyoni | reverse complement strand
CCATAAGTGACTCTTAATCTCACAAAACAAACTGAGGGTTAATGGGGGGTGGGATTATGGACATTGGGGAGGGTATGTGCTATGGTGAGTGCTGTGAAGTGTGTAAACCTGGCGATTGACAGACCTGTACCCCTGGGATAAAAAGATATTATATGTTTATGAAAAATAAAATTAAAAAAAAAAGACAAAAGATAACAAGTGTTGGCAAAGGTATGGAATAAAAGGGAACCCCTGTGCACTATTGGTGGAAATGTAAATTGGCCCAGCACTATGGAAAACAGAAAAAAGGTTTCTCAAAAGATTAAATATAGAACTATCATATCATCCAGCAATCTAAATTCTGGGTATATATCCACAAGAAATGAAAACAGGATATTAAATAGATATGTGCATTCCCATGTTTATTGAAGCATTATTCACAATTGCCAAGATATGGAAACAAGTGTCCACCTATAGATGAATGGATAAAGGTGTGACTGATATCACACACACACACACACACACACACACACAGAGGAATATTATTCAGCCATAAGGAAAAGGAAATCTTGCCATTTAAAACAACTTGGATGGAGCTTGAGGGCATTATGCTAAGGAAAATAAGTCGGACAGAGACATACATGTGAGAGATTTTATCATGGAAAGATGTCGAATTTTTAAAAGATTTTTACTTGTTTATTCATGAGAGACAAAGAAAGAAAGAGAGGCAGAGGCAGAGGGAGAAGCAGGCTCCTCACTGAGCAGGGAGCCCGATATGGGACTGGATCCCAGGACCCCGGGATCATGACCTGAGCTGAAGGCAGAAGCTTAACCGATTGAGCCACCCAGGTTCCCAGGATGTTGAATTTTGTCAAATGCTTTTTCTGCATCTATTTAGATGATTATATAATATTTATTATAGAAATAAACTAAATAAGAATAATAGCACGTTCATAGAAAAATGAGCAAGGACATGAACAATTTGCAAGAAGAAATACAAATGCCCAATAAAATACTATCATTTTAAATACTATAAATATTATAATAGGCTATATATTAATATATAGGCTATATAAATATTATAAATATTATACTAGGTATTATAATAATTATAGGAATAATATTATATAATATTTTAAAATATTGTCATTTCCCTTCTGCCTAAAGAAGGTAGAGAAGAGACGATCCACTGGAGACAAATTATCTCTGATTTTATTCACTAAAAATGTCTTTTTAAAAATTGTCATGTCGGAAGATTCTTTTTTGATGAATGTCAAATTCTTGATTGACAGTCTTTTTGTTTGTTTCTCTCATACCATTTCATATACTTTGGGCTTGCGTTGTTTCTGGTAATACATTAGTCCCTTTTATATTTTGTCCATTGTATATAACTTTTTTTTACTGTTTTCCATTTTTTTCTTTATTTGTATTTTGGGAAAGATAACTGAATGAAACTAAGTGTGGACTTTGTGTTTTTTTTTTCTTTGAGTTCACTCAGCTTCATGAATCTGTAGGTCGTTGAATATCACCACCTTTAGAATTTTCAACCATTATTTCTTCAAGCATTTTTTCTGCTTCATTCTCTCTCTCTCCTCTCCATCTGGAATTCCAACAGTTCACTGCAACTCTCTTCATTTTTTTTTTCTCAATCTTTCTCTCTGATCTTCAGATTGGCTCACTTGTATGGTTTTGTATTCAAGTTCACTGTTTCTTCCTTCTGCCATTTTTAATCTATTAAATTCAACTAGCTTATTTTTTATGTTTTATTTTCTACTTTTCATTCCTAAAATTTCCATTCTGATTCCTCATCTTTATGTCTATTAAGATCATATTTTTGGGGTGCCTGGGTGGCTCAGTGGGTTAAAGCCTCTGCTTTTGGCTCAGGTCATGATCCCAGGGTTCTGGGATCAAGCCCCGCATCAGGCTCTCTGCTCAGCAGGGAGCCTGCTTCCCCCTCTCTCTCTGCCTGTCTCTCTGCCTACTTGTGATCTGTCTGTCAAATAAATAAATAAATCTTTTTAAAAAATATCATATTTTCTTTTGTGTCTTTGAACATATTGAAAATTATTGAATTAAAGTCCTTAACTGATCTTTACAATATCTGGTTATTACTGAGGTTTTTTTTTTCTATTGACAGCATATATTTTCTTGATTTTGGTTTTATTTCCTGCTTCTTCATATGTCTAGTGATCTTTTCTTATCATCTGTCTGTTACAGTGAATGATACATTTTGAGGAGTCTGGATCTTTCTTCTGTGAGAGTGATAGCTTTTGTTGTGATATACAGTCTATTTGGTAGTGTTCTCCTTTAACCTGTAGAGGCTTGATTTTAAGTTCTATTAGAATGGGTCTAAAGTGGCCCTACCTCTGGGTCATAGTCTTTACTCCAAAGAATAGCCTTTCTGATGCTCATTTTGTGCGCCTAGGTTTTAACAAGGTCTCTTACTCTGGCTGGAACAAAATTCAACAGCTCCCCACATTGTGTGACCTCTAGTGTTTCCCTTCTACTCACAAACTCTAACAGCCACACTCTGCTAGCTCTCATGGGAATTTATCCTGCACTTGTGCAGTTCAGACCTCAGCCAAACACCTGAAGGAAACCCTTTCACAAACTCTGGTCTCTGCATCATTGTTGGAAAATTGTTCCTAGGTAGAGAGATGGGAGAATGTGAGGCTTACATTCTTTGAGAATTACATAAATTACATTTATCTCCTTTCTTTCAGAGTTCAAATTTCTGTACCGTCTGTTGTCCAAGTACTGAAAATAGTATCCTCAAATATATTTCTAGTTTTATTGCTGTTTACAGCAGGAGGCAAGTCATGACTGCAGAAGATATCTTATTATTTCTAGTTTTCAAAATGTTTAATATTTTATTATGACCATGTATTGCTTCAATAATCAAAAAAGAAAGAAAAAGGCATTTATTATTTTTTAGACCATAATAAAGTAAAATATAAGTCACAGAGAAAATATCTACTTCTAAATCAAAGGTAATATTAGATCTCTATGTTACTTACACCCTCTACTAGCAAATTTTTAGAGATACAAAGATGGAAAAATAGAAATAATTTAATTCTTATGTTAGATTGTTGATAACATTGCTTCATTGAATTGGCTGAATACTCAAGCTGGAGAAAAGTATAAAAACATATGAATGGAAGGTTTTGCCTGCAAGTTAGTGTAACATAGACGATTCCTGGTCCCTTGAGATTATATATGGATGCATGTACAATATGAGTGTGTGAAATGAAAGAGATATGATTGATGTTACAAAAGAAAAGATGGGGAAATGGAGGCAAGATGTACATTGAGGAAGTAATGCTTTTAAAAGTGGAAAAAATACACATAAGTCTAGAAGATATTACTCTCCTTATTATGCATATTACATATTAATTTATTCACAGTATTGTCATTGATTTGGGGCAGCTGAACACACAATAGGGACTTAATGAGAATGTACTGGTGTAATATTTCATTCATTGTTTCTAAAGTCCTCTACTATTATATCCTAGTTCTTCAACATCACTTATCCAATTAGTAAAGAAAGCTATGCTTTTTGTAAATGAGTGTGCTTGACTGTATTAACTACCTAGGAAGGAAGGGTTAATAGCTGATGGATGCAGGGAAGCATGAATTGAGAATGATTTAGACAGTAGGAATAATGATTAAACTCTGAGGCCCAGGAGGCCCAGCTAAACAATGGATGGAAATAAAAGCTTGGGACCAGGTGGGGGAGTGAAAGAGGGTGCGTATATAACAAAAACGTCAGTTAGGGACCCATGAATTAGTGCAAAAGTCAGTTGGCTTCTCTCACACTGCTTCTCCTTTTATGTTTTTGAATTCTCTCTCTCTGGCTCCTCCAGCTTTCCTTTTTCCTCCCACTTATTCCCTCTGGCTGTCTCCCAAAATTCAATTATTGCCCCCTACTCATTGCACTTTTACTTACTTCTTTCTGGGAGTTCATCTATTCACCCAATTTTGGCTACTCCTTGTATACAAATGAATGTANTATTCACCCAATTTTGGCTACTCCTTGTATACAAATGAATGTATTATGTCCAGCACGAGCACTGACTAACTCTAGTTTCTTATTTTCTTTCTTGTATTTTAGTTTCAGTTACCCAAAATATATCTTTCCTTTGGGTTTTCTTCTGTCCTCTGAAACTTAATATATCAACATTTTAATTACTCTCCCTCCTCACCTTCCTGACCCTTTTCAAAACAAGAATTCCTCCTAGCCTCACCATTACCACCAATGGCAGCACTCATTTTCCAGTGTCTCATCCTTGAAACTCTGGAAAGTTTTTTATTCCCCTCTAACCTTTTTTTTTTTTTTTTACAACATCCAATATGGATTTTAGCTTCATTTTTCTCTCTAGAATCACATGAAACAATATCTAAATTACCATAATTATCTTCTTAAGTGACTTCTCTGCTCAGCTTCTCTTTGTTCTAGTGTATCCTTCCAAGATGCTAAATTCAAGTCATGTTATTGCTCTTCTCACAATCCCTTTGGTCTGCTGACTTTATCAAATTAAACTCTTCAGCTTAGAATTCAGTACCTTACCTCAACTTTCTCTGTCCATGTCCCTCCAAACTCTGCTCTCATTTATCCCCAAAGGAGAATCACAGAAAGTACATACTGGAAGGTATCTTTAAGTTGGAAATGCATGTCAGGCATTTACAGGAGATTTCTAGGGATCTAGAACTAGGTGTTAAAGTTATCCAAATATCTGAATGTGTTGAACAGGTGGTAGTAGATAAGACACTAAGGAGGCAGAGTATGAGAGAAGAGATCCAAAGGTAAAATCTTGGACATGCAAAACTTTTTAAGAAAGCAAGAAGAACAAGACCCAGCAAAAGTGATTTTAAAATTCAATTAGACAGGGGGCTGTGTGGCACAGTAAGTTAAACGTTTGACTTTTGATTTCAGCTCAGGTCATGATCTCAGGATCATGAGATTGACCCCAGCATTGGGCTCCATGGAGCCTGCATAAGATTCTCTCTCTCTCTCTCCCTCTGCTCCTCCCCCACCTGCTTGTGCTCGCTCTCTCGCACTCTCTCTCTCTCTTAAAAAAAAAAAAAAANAAAAAAAAAAAAAAACTCAATCACAAAAGGTGGGGGAAAATTACTTAATTAGTCCCTACTATATACTTTATATTCATTGTCTCTAAACCTCACCAGCTCCTGGCAAAGTAGATATTATCAACCTCTTTTTAGAGATGAAACAACAGCAACAGTAACTGTGGCTCCAAAAAAAAAAAAAAAAGTTACTTAAGGGGAGCATCAGGGTTCAAATCCATATTCATTTTATTCCAAAATCTGTGCTCTTTCATCAGAGCCTATCACAAAGGAGCGAAGATTGAAGAGGACTAAATATACACTTTTGGATTTGGAGAGAGAGAGAATGCTAGTAATCATCCTGAGTTCAGTTTTACACACAAATGAAATTGGAAGTCAAATTGTATGTGTGTTGAAACAGAAAAAGCAACATGACTCTTTTAGGAAATTTGATAGGGAGAGAGATGAAGCTGTTGCTTGAGTATGTGGTAGGGTTAAAGAAAAATATTTTATGGTATGGGAGACTTGTGCATACTTGTCTCTAGAAGAGCAGGAGCCAGCTGAAAGGAAGGGTTTGAAAAGGTTCTTGCATGCAAGAAAGGGGATAAGAGAGGAAGAGTAGGAATAAAAAGCACAGAAGTAGAGAAGAGTCAGCTTTGGCAAGAAGAGAAAAATAAGTTTTTCTTGAAAATGGAATATAGCCGAGAGAGAGAAAGAGAGAGAGAGAAGAGGAAATCAAATATTTTGAAAGAGAAACTATGGGAGTCTCACTGAATCTCTTTACACTATTTTTTTTACTTTAAATTTTATTTTTCTCAGTGTTCCAAAATTCATTGTTGGTGCACGACACCCAGTGCTCCATGCAATATGTGCCCTCCGTAATACCCAACACCAGGCTCACCCGCCCCCAAAACTCTCAGTTTGTTTCTCAGAGTCCACAGTCTCTCATGCTTCATCTCTCCACTCCGATTTCCCCCAACTCACTTCTCTTCTCCATCTCCCCATGTCCTCCGTGTTATTCCTTATGCTCCA
Organism: Enhydra lutris kenyoni; assembly: GCF_002288905.1. NCBI lineage: Eukaryota > Metazoa > Chordata > Mammalia > Carnivora > Mustelidae > Enhydra > Enhydra lutris. The sequence continues at coordinate 28 of NW_019155376.1, read as the reverse complement.
CAAGTAAGTGAAACCATATGATAATTGA
>NW_019155375.1:0-6103 GCF_002288905.1 Enhydra lutris kenyoni | reverse complement strand
TTGTTGTCTGATTGCTGTTGCTAAGACTTCTAATACTATGTTGAACAAGAGTGGTGAGAGTGGGCATCCTTGTTGTGTTCCTGATCTCAATGGGAAGGCCGCAAGCTTTTCCCATTGAAGATGATATTTGCTGTGGGTCTGCCATAGATAGATTTTATGAAGTTCAGGAATGTTCCCTCTATCTCTATACTTTGAAGTGTTTTAATCAGGAACCGATGCTGGATTTTGTCAAATGCTTTTTCTGCATCAATTGAGAGGACCCTGAGGTTCTTCTCTCTTCTGTTATTGATTTGTTCTATCACATTGATTGATTTGCGAATGTTGAACCATCCTTGTAACCCAGGGATGAATCGCACCTGGTCATGGTGGATAATCTTTTTAATGTGCCGGTGGATCCTATTTGCTAGGATCTTGTTGAGAATCTTAGCATCCATATTCATCAGTGATACTGGTCTGAAATTCTCCTTTTCGGTGGGGTCTTTGCCTGGTTTGGGGATTAGAGTAATGCTGGCTTCATAAAAAGAGTCTGGAAGTTTTCCTTCTCCTTCAGTTTTTTGAAACAGCTTCAGGAGAATAGGTGTTATTTCTTCTTTGAAAGTTTGATAGAATTCCCCAGGGAATCCTTCAGGTCCTGGGCTCTTGTTTTTTGGGAGGTTTTTGATCACTGCCTCAATCTCGTTACTAGATATCAGTCTATTCAGGTTGTCAATTTCTTCCTGGTTCAATTTTGGGAGTTTATAGTTTTCCAGGAATGCATCCATTTCATCTAGGTTGCTTAACTTATTGGCATATAACTGTTGATAATAACTTCTGATGATTTTTTCTACTTCCTTGGTGTTATTTGTGATCTCTCTCTTTTCATTCATAATTTTATTAATTTGAGCTTTCTCTCTTTTCTTTTGGATTAGTGTGGCGAATGGTTTATTGATCTTACTGATTCTTTCAAAAATCCAGCTTCTAGTTTCATTGATACGTTCTACTGTATCTCTAGTTTCTATCTCATTGATCTCTCCTCTAAACTTGATTATTTCCCTTCTTGTGTGTGGAGTAGGTTTAATTTGTTGTTGATTCTCCAGTTCTTTAAGGTGCAGAGATAGCTGGTGTATTCTGGATTTTTCAATTTTTTTGAGGGAGGCTTGGATGGCTATGTATTTCCCCCTTAGGACTGCCTTTGCTGTATCTCATAGGTTTTGGACTGAAGTGTCTTCCTTCTCATTGGTTTCCATGAATTGTTTAAGTTCTTCTTTGATGCCTGGTTGATCCAAGCATTCTTAAGCAAGGTGGTCTTTAGCTTCCCAGTGTTTGAGTTCCCTCCAAACTTTTCCTTGTGATTGAGCTCCAGTTTCAAAGCATTGTGATCTGAGAATATGCAGGGAATAATGTAAGTCTTTTGGTATTGGTTGAGTCCTGATTTTTGACCCAGTATGTGGTCTATTCTGGAAAAGGTTCCATGTGTACTTGAGAAGAATGAGTATTCTGTTGTTTTAGGGTGGAATGTTCTGTATATATCTATGAGTTCCATCTGGTCCAATATGTCATTCAATGCTCTTGTTTCTTTATTGATTTTCTGCTTGGATGATCTGTCTATTACTGAGCGAGGCATGTTAAGATCTCCTACTGTTAATGTATTCATATCAATATGACTCTTTATCTTGATTAATAGTTTTCTTATGTAATTGGCTGCTTCCATATTAGGGGCATAGATATTTACAATTGTTAAATCATCTTGGTGGATAGTATCATTAAGAATTATTTACTTTCCTTCTGTATCTCTGACTATAGTCTTTAGTTTAAAATCTATCTTATCTGATATGAGAATCACTACCCCGACCTTCTTTTGAGGCCCATTGGCATGAAAGATGCTTCTCCATCCCTTCACTTTCAGTCTAGGTGTATCCTTAGGTTTGAAATGTGGCTCTTGTAGGCAACATATGGATGGGTCCTGTCGTTTTATCCAATCTGCAACCCTGTGTCGTTTGATGGGCGCATTTAGGCCATTCACATTGAGAGTGATTATTGTTAGATACGTTTTTATTGACATCGTGTTACCTTTGAAGTCTTTCTTTCCATAGATTGTCTCTATATTTCCATTCAATGCTCTTTTTAGGACTTTTCCTCTTTTATAGAACCCCCCTTAATATTTCCTGCAGTGTTGGCTTGGTGGTCGCATACTCTTTTAAGCTTTGCTGGTCTTGGAAACCCTTTATCTCTCCATCCATTTTGAATGTCAGTCTTGTTGGGTAAAGTATTCTTGGCTGCATGTTCTTCTCATTTAGTGCCCTGAATATATCGTGCCAGCCCTTTCTGGCTTGCCAGGTTTCTGTGGACAGGTCTGATATTATTCTGATGGGCTTTCCTCTGTATGTAAGGAGCCTCTTTGTCCTAGAGGCTTTTAAGAGATTGTATCTACAATTATGATTTTTCAATTTTACTATTACATGTCTTGATGTTTTTTTAGTATCTATAATCTTGGTGGGAGACCATTCTGCCTCTAGTACATGAACAATGGTTCCATTCACGAGATTGGGAAAATTTTCATGAAGAACTTGTTCCACTGTGTCTTCTAGATGTCTTTGTTTCTCCTCCCCTTCAGGGATTCCAATAATTCTGACGTTGGAACATTTCATGGCGTCATTTATTTCCCTAATTCTGTTTTCGTGGTTTCTAAGCTGTTTGTTCCAGGCTTCCTCCTTGTCCTTTCTCTCTATCTGTTTGTCCTCCAGATCACTAATTCTATCTTCTGTCTCAGTTACCTTAGCTTTTAGAGAATTTAGATTAGACTGGAACCCATTGAGAACATTGTGAACTTTATCCCTGCTGGCTTTCAGTTCTGCCCTAACATTGTGAACATCATCCCTCGTGGCTTTCAGTTCTGTCCTAATCAATTCCATTTTGTCATCCATGGCTTCCTCGAACCTAGCTATTTCCTGGATAATTCTTAGCCTGAATTTCCTTTCCGATATATTGTCTATGTCGATAGCCATTAGCTCTGTTGCAGATGGCCCAGCCTCTGAATTTTTCTTCTGTTGAGCATTCCTCCTCCTGGTCATTTTGGCGAGAGATGGCTGAATGGATGTAGCTGGATGTATCAACCGTGGTACAGTCAAGGTGCACCCTGGAATGCTTCTGAGCAATCAAGAGTCCCAACCCAAAAGAAAGAACAAAGAAGGAGAGAAAAAAGAAAAAAAAAAAAAGAGAGAGAGAGGGAGAGGGAGAAAGAGGAAAAAAAAAAAGATAAAATAAAAGAGAAGGCCCAGCCCAAATGGGCCCCAAGGTAAGATTTAGGAGGTAAACAAGCAAAAACAGACAAATAAAAAGACTGACAAAAGTACATGACAAGAGAAAATGTGTGTATACACACACACACACATACACACACACAAGCAAGACAAAAAAAGAACCTCGTCAAAAAGAACCCCAAGGGCGCCTGGGTGACTCAGTGGGTTAAAGCCTCTGCCCTTGGCTCAGGTCATGATCTCAGGGTCCTGGGATCAAGCCCCACATCAGGCTCTGTGCTCGCAGGAGCCTGCTTCACCCTCTCTCTCTCCCTGCCTGCCTCTCTGCCCACTTCTGGTCTCTATCTGTCAATTAAATAAATAAAATCTTAAAAAAAAAAGAACCCCAAGTATAAGATTTATGTACCACCCAGGACACAGGACAAACACAAATACATAGAAACACTGGCTGAAGAAAAAGATGGGAGAGTGGTTATAAATTCTCGGTGTGGGGGAGGAATGTTATTTAGATTTTTCCTGGATGTATCCTGATATCTTTGTTAAGGGACTCAACATTGCTAAGATAAAGAGGGATTAAAAATTGGTTTACCTATAGGGGTAGCATTGATTGGGAAAGGGGACTACCTTGAAGTTTAACTCTATATGAATAGTAAAAAATAAAAATAAAAAAAGAAACTAAACTATACTAAAGTGAAATTTAAAAAAATTAAAAAATAGAGAAGCAAAAGAAAAACGTGGGTATATGTATCAAAAAGTTCAGGTTAAACGGTTATTATGGAATTTGATGTACTGGACATCTCACAAGGTTAAAAATTTTTTATAAAAAAATGAACCAGAATGGTGGGAATGAATTAAAAATAAAAGTTGTATCTATGAAGTAGTGGTGGTTGTTCTCTTGTCTTTTTTTTTTTTTTCTTCTGATTGACTTTCTGGGGGAGGGGCCTGCCACGTGGGTTTTCAGGCAGTGTTTCCTGAGTTAAGTCCTCCCACCCCCTCAAGGGGGTGGGCTCTGAGGAAACCAGGTTTTTAGGCTTTAGTTCTCTGGAGGTTTTGTTTGTTTGTTTGTTTGTTTGTTCATTTGTTTTCTTTCGCCTTGACAGCTTTTAATGGTTTATGGAGGTTTAGAGGAAAGCAAACTGCACCCAGACCTCGCTCTCAGAGAGAAGCCTCAGTCTGTTCCCCTCTGGTTTCTGCAAAGCACATAAGTTCCTCCTCAGCCGCTGGCAGAGCACGTTTCAAGTCACGGTCCCTGGGGAGACAGGAACTCCTGGTTGTACCCAAAACCAGGACAGCAGTGGCTGTCTGGGCAGCTCCAGACCGCCAGAGAGGTTCCAAGCAGTGATCACACATTGAAATTTTCCTCTGGCCTGGGCTGTGAGTACTCAGCCTTTCCGGACCGAGGCGCTGGGCTGACGCCTGCATGCACCTCTCTCAGGGGAGGGTGTGGGGCACGACTCAGACTCTGATAGCACGGCAGGGCATGCACGTGGGGACTGCAAAAATCTGTGTTTCTGCCGGCTGGCGAGGCTCCCAGCCCCTTACGGGAGACGCACCCCATGCTCTCTCAGGTGCGCTTGCGGCTCAGGGACCAAGAGCTGGTTTACTCGCCGCACTCTCTCTGGCTCAGTGCCAGGGGTAGCTGTCCTGGGTCTGGAGACTTAAGCCCCTGTCCCTAACCGCCCCAATTCCCACAATTTCCCCCCACGATCCTTTGCTCTTTTTGACAACTTTCAACCAGACTCCAAATTAATGCTGGTCCCCAGTCACAGGGCACTCTCCTGTTGGGGTATTATGTTCCAATGGGTCACTTCTGGCGGCTCCCTCCCCCTTTTGTTTATCTTCTGATATCAGTCCAACGTTCCCACTCTGCTTTATCTGCCCACTGGCGTCTTCTGCCCCCATAGACATCCAGACGTGTATAATTATAATCTCAGGGTGATTTCATGGGTGATCAGAGTTCTTTGGTAGGTAATCAGCTCACATTAGGGTACAGGTTGAAATGGTGCCTCCTCCTAGTTCTCCGCCATCTTGTCCCCCCCCTTATTGTATACAAATATTAAACATCAATGCCATCCTTATCTTTGATGTTATGTTTAAAAAGGTTTTCCCTACTCCAAATTTATACAAACTCATCTATAATTTTTCCTTTTTATTTTCCTTTTTTAAGAGAGAATTCTTAAAATGGTATATTATAGAAACAGATAAAAGAAATAGAAAAAAGTTGATATCCCATTAATCCTGGTATCCATTTTTTCCCAATACCAAAAAGTGAACTTTTTTTTTAAATTTTATTTTTTCAGTGTTCAAAGATCATTGTTTATGCACCACACCCATTGCCCCATGCAATTTGTGGTCTCCTTAGTACTAAACACCAGGATCCCCTATTCCCCACCCCCCTACTCTCCAAAACCCTCAGTTTGTTTCTCAGAGTCCACAGTCTCTCATGGTTCATTTCTTGTTCTGATTTCTCACAATTCACTTTTCCTTTCCTTCTCCTAGTGTCCTCCCTGTTATTCCTTATGCACCACAAGCAAGTGAAACCATAAGATGATTGATTCTCTTTGTTTGGTTTCACTCAGCATGATCTCCTCCAGTCCCATCCATGTTGATACAAAAATTGGGTATTCATCCTCTCTGATGGAGGCATAAAATTCCATTGTATATATGGACCATATCTTCTTTATCCATTCATCTGTTGAAAGGCATATTGGCTCTTTGCACAGTTTGACAATTGTGAGCATTAATGCTATGAACACTGGGGTACATATGGACCTTCTTTTCACTACATCTGTATCTTTGGGATAAATACCCAGTAGTGCAATTGCAGGGTTGTAAGGTACCTCTACTTTTTTTTTTTTTTTTTTTTT
>NW_019155374.1:0-6104 GCF_002288905.1 Enhydra lutris kenyoni | reverse complement strand
ATCCTGAGTCCTGCGCCATGAGTCCCCCTCCCACCCTGGCGCAAACCATACAGTTAGGGGCTTCGAACAAGCCACAGAGGGAGAGAAAACTTCCTTCCCCAACTGAGATCAACCCCACTTTTGGGTGCCCCAGCCGCCTGAAAAGTCGGAGGCGGATTCCAGCCCGCAACACGTCCCTCAACTCTTCTCCAGGAACGCTGCCTGTGCCGGGGCCCCCTGGTGGGCCGCGTCATCTCAGCGAGTTTTCCTGATGGCCGAGACAGGCCTGGAGTGAGAAAGGGCCCTCGGCCACGGGGAGCAGGGTGGTCCGAAGGGCTGCCCAATGCCGGCCAACTCTCACGAGCATTCTGCACAAACCGATCCCAGCTTGGGCAGAACGCTCGTGAGAATTGGCGGGAAACCGCCTGGCGAACTCGCTTCGGGCCCCGCACGTCTGCATGGCAACCCCCTCAGCCTGGCTCGGCCTCATGAGCGGTCGCGTCTGAACCCCACCACGAAACCTCCGGGAGTCAGGCTACAGAGACGGCGACGCCTCCTGCTACTCAGCCTGTGGTGGTCTCCTACCTGGCCCTGTCCATTGGGGCCGGGCCTGCCCCGAGCCCCGGATACGAACCATTGTCCTCTTCCTCAGCCTTCCATTTCCAGGGTCCTGTCCCTCGGGGCCTCCAACTGGGGAACCCTGAGTCCCGCACCAGGACTCCCCCTTCCACCCCTGGCAAACCGTGCCTTTTGGAGCTTCAGACAAGCCTCAGAGTGAGAGAAAACTTCGTTCCCCAACTGAGTTCAGCCCCACCCTTGTGCACCCCAGCTGCCCGAATCGTCGGAAGCGGACGACCGGCCACAACCTGTCTCTCAACTCTGCTCTGGGAACGCTCCCCTGAGCTGGGGACTCCGGGAGGGCGTCGTCGTCTCGGTGCGTTTTCCGGGTGCTCGCGACAGGCACCGAGCGATAATGGGCCCTTGGCCATGGAGAGCAGGTCGTTCCGCAGGGCTGCACAACACCGGCCAAATCTCACGAGCGTTCTGCAAAAACCGATCCCGGTTTGGGTGGAACGCTCGTGAGAATTGGCCGGAAAACGCCCGGCAAACTCGCTTCGGGCCACACTCATCTGCATGGCCGCCCCTTCGGCCTGGACCAGCCTCACGAGCAGTCGCGTCCGAACCCCCTCACAAACCCTCTGCAGGCACGCTCCAGCGAGGGCTATGCCTCCTATTCCTCTGCCTTTGGTGGTCCCCTAGCTGGCCCTGTCTGTTGGGCCCGGCCTGCAACAAGCCCCGGACACAAACCCTCCTCTCTTTCTCAGCCTTCTGTTTCCAGGGTCCTGGCCCGCAGGGCCTTCAACTGGGGAACATTATGTCCCGCGCCATGGCTCCACCTCCCACCCCTGGCAAACCGGGCTTTTTGGCATGTCCGACAAGCCTCAGAGGGAGAGAAACCTTCGTTCCACAAATGAGGTATGCCACACCCTGGGGCGCACCAGCTGCCCGAAAAGTTGAAGGCAGACGCCCGGCCGCAACCTGTCCCTCAACTCTGTTCCAGGAACGCTCCATTGGGCCGGGGCCCCCGGGTGGGCCACGTCATCTTGGCGCATTTTCCGGGTGGCCGCGAAAGGCCCCGAGCGAGAAAGGGCCCTCGGCCACGGGAAGCAGGGCGTTCCGCAGGGCTGCCAATGCCGGTCAATTCTCTCGAGCATTCTGCACAAACCAATCCCTGTTTGTGCAGAACGCTCGTGAGAATTGGCCAGAAAACGCCCAGCGAACTGCTTCGGGCGCCGCACATCTGCAGGGCCACCCCCTGGGCCTGACCCGGCTCGGGAGCTGTCGTGTCCGAAGCCGCCACGAAGCCCTCTGGGAGTCAGGCTCCAGCGAGGGCAACGCTTCCTGCTCCTCAGCCTTTGGTGGTCCTCTAGCTGGCCCTGTCATTGGGGCTGGGACTGCCCTGAGCCCCGGACATGAAACCTCGCCTGCTTCCTCAGCCTTCCGTTTCCAGGGTCCTGTCCCTCGGACCCTCCAACTGGGGAACCCTGAGTCCCGTGCCACGACTCCCTTCCCACCAGGGGCAAACCAGGGCTTTCGGCGCGTCGTACTAGCCTCAGAGGGAGAGGAACCTTCATTCCCCAACTGAAGTCACCCCCAACCTTGTGCGCCCCAGCCACCCGAAAAGGCGGAGGCGGACGCCTGGCCGCAACCCGTCCCTCAACTCTGCTCTGGAAACGCTCCCCTGCGTCAGGGCCTCCGGGTGGGCCGTGTCGTCTCGGCTCGTTTTCCGGGTGGCCGTGTAAGGAACCAAGCACGAAAGGGCCCTTGGCCACAGGAGCAGGGCGGTCCGCAGGGCTGCCCAGATCAGGCCAACTCTGACGAGCATTCTGCATAAACCGATCCCGGTTTGGGCAGAACGCTCGTGAGAATTGGCCAGAAAACGCCCGGCAAACTCTCTTCAGACGCCGCACATCATCAGGGCCGCCCCCTGCTCTGACCTGGCCGTGCAAGCGGTCGTGTCCTAACCCCGCCATGAACCCTCCGGGAGTCAGGCTCCAGCAAGGGCGACGCCTCTTGCTCCTCATCCTGTGGTGGTCTCCTACCTGGCCCTGTCCGTTGAGGCCGGGCCTGCCCCGAGCCCCAGACACGAATCCTTGCCCTCTTCCTCAACCTTCAGTTTCCAGGGTCCTGTCCCTTGGGGCCTCCAACTGCGGAATATTGAGTCCCACGCCATGACTCCCCCTTCCACCCCTGGCAAACCGTGCCTTTGGGCGCTTCGGACAAGCCTCAGAGGGAGAGAAACCTTCGTTACCCAATTGAGGTCAGCCCCACCCTTTTGCACCCAGGCCGCCGGAAAAGTCGGAGTTGGACGTTTGGCTGCAATCCGTCCCTCAACTGTGTTCCGGGAATGCTCCCCTGAGCTGGGGACTCCGGGAAGGCTGCTTCATCTCAGCGTGTTTTCCGGGTGGCCGCGAAAGGTCCCAAGCAAGAAAGGGCCCTCGGTCACGGGGAGCAGGGCGGTCTGCAGGACTGCCCATCTCCGGCCAACTCTCACGTGTGTTCTGCCCAAACCAATCAGTGTTTGGTCTGTACTCTCATGAGAGTTGGCCGGAAAATACCTGGCGAACTCTCTTCGGGCGCTGCACGTCTGCATGGCCGCCCCCTCATCCTGGCTTGGCCCTTGAGCAGTCACGTCTGAACCCCGCCAGGAAGCTCTCCGGGGGTCAAGCTCCAGCGAGGGCGACGCCTCCTGCTCCTCAGCCTGAATCCCGCGCCACAACTCCCCCTCCCACTCCTGGCAAACCCATTTTCAGGCGCGTTGGACAATCCTCAGTGTGTGAGAATCCTTCGTTCCCCAACTGAGGTCAACCCAACCCTGAGGCGCACCAGCCGCCAGAGTAGTCAGATGAGAATGCCCAGCCGCAACCCGTCCCTACACTCTGCTCCAGGAATGCTCCCCTGTGCTGGGGCCTCCGGGTGGGCCATGTCTTCTCGGCGCTTTCTCCGCTTGGCCGCGTCAGGACCCCAGTGAGAAAGTGCCCTCGGCCACCTGGAACAGGGCGGTCCGCAAGGCTGACCAACACCGGCCAACTCTCACAAGCGTTCTGCCCAAACCGATCCTGGTTTGGGCAGAACGCTCATGAGAATTGGCCGGAAAACGATGGCGAACTCGCTTTGGGCCCCGTACCTCTGCATGGCCGCCGCCTTGGCCTGGCCCGGCCTCAAGAGCGGTCGCGACCGAACCCCACCATGAACCCTCTGGGAGTCAGTCTCCAGCAAGGGTGACGCCTCCTTCTCCTCAGCCTGTGGAGCTCCCCAAGCTGGCCCTGTCCATTGAGGCCGGGCCTGTGCTGAGCCCCGGACACGAACCCTCGCATGCTTCCTCAGCCTTCCATTTCCAGGGTCCTGTCCCTCGGAGCCTCCAATTGGGGAACACTGAGTCCCGCGCCATGACTCCCCCTCCCACCCATGGCAAACCGGGCTTTTCAGCGTATCTGACAAGCCTCAGAGGGAGAGAAACCTTCATTTCACAACTGAGGTCAGCCCCATCCTTGGTCGTCCCAGCCGCCGGAAAAGTCGGAGGCAGACGCCCGGCCGCAACCCGACCCTCAACTCTGCTCCGGGAACTTTCCGCTCTGCCAGGACCCCTGGGTGGGCCACGTCTTCTGGGCGCATTTTCCGGGTGGCCGCGACAGGCCCCGAGTGAGAAAGGGCTCTCGGCCATGGGGAGCAGGGTGGTCCTCAGGGTTGCCCAACGCCATCCAGTTCTCATGAGCGTTCTGCCCATCCCGATCCCGGTTTGGGTAGAAAACTCGTGAGAACAGACAACGCCTGGCGAACTCACTTCAGGCGCCATACGTCTGCAGGGCCTCCCCCAGGGCCTGGCCCGGCCTCATGAGAGGTCCTGTCCGAACCCCACCAGGAAGCCCTCTGGGAGTCAGGCTCTAGCGAGGGAGATGCCTCCTGTTCCTCAGACTGTGGTGGTCCCCTACCTGGCCCTGTCTGTTGGGGCCGGGCCTACCCCGAGCCCCAGACTCGAACCCTCGCCTGCTTCCTCAGCCTTCTGTTTCCAGGGTCCTGTCCCTGGGGGCCTCCAACTGTGGAACCCTGAGTCACACGCCACGACTCCCCCTCCCACCCCGGGCAAACTGGGCCTTTCGGCGCATTTTACAAGCCTCAGAGGGTGAGAAACCTTCATTCCCCATCTGAGGTCAGCCTCACCCTTGGGCGCCCCAGCCGCCTGAAATGCTGGAGGCGCACGTCCGGCCGCAACCCGTCCCTCAACTCTTATACAGGAATGTTTCCCTGCACTTGGGATGCCAGGTGGGCCATGTCGTCTCAGCGCGTTTTCCTGGTGGCCGCGACAGGTCCCGAGTGAGAAAGGGCCCTCGGCCAAGGGGAGCAGGGCTGTCCCCAGGGCTGCCAACGCCGGCCAATTCTCATGAGCGTTCTGCCCAAACCGATCCCGGTTTGGGCAGAACGCTCATGAGAATTGGCCGGAAAACGCCTGGCGAACTCGTTTGGGGCGCCACACGTCTGCAGGGTCGCCCCCTGGGTCTGGCCCACATAGCAAGGGGTTGCATCTAAACCCCGCCAGAAAGCCCTCCAGGAGTCAGGCTCGAGAGAGGGCGATGCCTCCTGCTCCTCAGCCTGTGGTGGTCCCATACCTGGCCCTGTCCGTTTGGGCCAGCCTGCCCTGAGCCCCTGACACGAACCCTCACCTGCTTCCTCAGCCTTCCGTTTCCAGGGTCCTGTCTCTCGGGTCCTCCCACTGGGGAACCCTTAGTCCTGCGCCACTACTCCCCCTCCCACCCCAGCACAAACCATGTCTTTTGTCGCTACGTACAAGCCTCAGAGGGAGAGAAACCTTCATTCACCAACTGAAGTCAGCCCCGATCCCAGTTTGGGCAGAACACTTGTGAGAATTGGCCAGCGTTGGGCAGCCCTGAGGACTGCCCTGCTCCCCATGGCCGAGGGCCATTTTACACTCGGGGCCTTTTGCGGCCACCCTGAAAATGCGCCGAGACGACGCAGCCCACCCGGGGACCCCAGTGCAGTGGAGCGTTCCCGGAGCAGTGTTGTGGAATAGGTTGCTGGCATGCGACCGCCTCCGACATTTCGGGCGGCAGGGCGCCCAAGGATGGGGCTGACCTCCGATGGGGAATGAAGTTTTCTCTCCCTCTGAGGCCTTTCCTTTGCGCCGAAAAGTACATTTTGCGCCTGGGTAGGAGGCTGAGTTGTGGCGCGGGACTCAGGGTTCCCCAGTTGGAAGACCGGAGGGACAGGACCTTGGAAACGGAAGGCTGAGAAAGCAAGCGAGGGTTCGTGTCCGGAGCTCGGGATAGGCCCGGCCCCAATGGACTGGGCCAGGGAGGGAACCACCAGAGGCTGAGGAGCAGGAGGCGTCGCCCTCACTGGAGCCAGACTACTGGAGGGCTTTTAGGCGGGGTTTGGACACAACCGCTCATGATGCCAGGCCAGATCCAGGGGGCAGCACTGCAGACGTCTGGCGCCCGAAGCGAGTTCACCGGGCGTTTTCCGGCCAATTCTCACGAGCGTTCTGCCCAAACCGGGATTGGTTTGGGCAGAACGCTCGTGAGAATTGGCTGGCGTTGGGCAGTCCT
>NW_019155373.1:3789-6123 GCF_002288905.1 Enhydra lutris kenyoni | reverse complement strand
TGATGAACAGTCCTTAAAGGTTTGACCACCTTCTTCACATTTGTATATTTTTTCTCCAGTATGCATTCGCTGATGTTGAGATAGTGTTGAGTGACAGTCAAAGGATTTACCACATTCCTTAAAGATGTAAGTTTTCTCTCCCTGAGGGATTATCTCATTGATGTTTAGGCTTGATGACTGACTAAACATGGTCTCTGGTTTATTACATGTGAATGGGCTTTTTCCCTCACAAATTCTCTGATGATCACCAACACTAGAGGACTCGTTATGAGCTTTCCCACATTCATTATCTTTATGAGGACTGTCTCCCAAATGGTGACCATTATGTATACTGAAGTTAGAGCTTGGATGAAAGCCTTCCCCACATTTATCACATTCATAATGGTTCTCTGCAAACCTAGCCCTGACACATCTGTGAACACAGGAGCCCTGGCTCACTATTTTCTCAGATTCAGTGCATTGAGCAATTCTGTCTCCAGTGAAAAGCCTCTGGTCATACTGTAGAGTCAACTCCTCAGTGAATTCCCTCTCATATGGATCCCACTGAGCACTTTGTTCTTCATTTTTAAATCTCTGATTTAAAGTCAGACAAATCCTATTTTCCAAATGGCTCAAATCATTACTTTCAGCATGGACTAGGTTACTTTCCAGATGTTCCAAGGGGTCTGTCCACAAATCGATATGGTTGACTATCTGATTGGAGCTTGTGCTGACAGAAACACACTGCTCTGCAGAAACAGTTGACTTAAAAAGGGAGGTCTTCCATAGCGGTTTATATCTTTCACCATTTGGGGCAGTGAGATTCTCATTAAGGGCAATTGCCTTGGTTTGGGTGTATCGTCCAGGATTTCTTTGAGGCCCTTCACTCTCCCCATCATTGTTCCAGTCTGTGCATAAGTATAAAATCTCAACAGCACTATCTTTGTATCTGTGCATTGACCCATTCTGGAAAGAACCTTCTATGCTACACTCTAGCAGGAAACTCTGGGTCTCATGTGAAGATACAGCTGAAAGATATGAAATAAAAGTAAAACCATTGCACTTACTACATTCAGAAGAATATACTGAAGACTTCTAATACAGAAGCATCAAGTCACTCAGACAATGTCAGAAAGATGGCTGACAAGGAGTCATCAGGACCTCATTTCCCCATGAAAACATAACATGGTACACAAAATATTGACCATATATCCTAATAGATAATTCTGTGATATGGTCACAGTGTAGCAGAAATCCCTTTCCTGTGTCTCTAACAATCACAAAAATGATCATATGAGCTCAAACTCAGCAGAAGAATGGAGGATATGGAAACAGAAAACTGAACTGAATCAAACAAGAGTACAGTAAAATAGGAACATATTGAGCACAGGAAGAGTTGTTTGGCAGAAAAGATCAACAACACTGACAGCCCATGAACTAAATAAAGAATAACAGAAAAAAGACTGACTATAATGACAAGTGAAGAAGTGAAAGCTGACAAAGTATAACTGACTGTAGGAATAAAATTATAAGAGGCAACAATATTTGAGGGGGGAATCACAAGATTTTGGGTGGGAGCTACAGAGAGAGGGAATCACATGTAGGCATCACACTGAATACACAGTGTGACTTGAGCCTGTATCCCAGGACCCTGAGATCAAGATCTGAGCAGAAAACAAGAGTCAGTACTTCCCCAAGTGAGGCATCAAGCACCCAATTATTTTTTAACTCTTATCTCTGTGGTAAAGTTCTCATTATTGTTATTTCATTCCTTGAGTATCCTTATGATTGCAACCTTAAATTCTCCATCAAGCTCCTTACTACTATTTCCATCTTATCTCTTACCTTGATCTTATCTGCTGGGTTTCCTTGGGATAAATTCTTTCATCTTGGCATTTGTCTAAGTCTCTACTTTGCTCTGTCCATTAGAAAAGTCAGTGATGTGTCTGTCCTGTTGTATACTTCAGACCAGTGGTCTGCAGGGGCTCTCCTTGCCTGCTACGGGCAGTGTTTGGTCCCTGGCCTGAATGTGGCCAGTTTGAACTAGGTGAGCTCTGCTCTGATTGTGAAAGGAGACCTGACATCAACTCCACCAGGACTGCATCCCTGCAGAATCCCTGCTCAGGAGACATGATGTGGGCAGGGGCTGACCTTGCTTAGCCTGAGGCAAGCCTCACTGAGAAGATTAGTCCCCTCAGATCACAGGGAGTGAGGCCCACTGCAGGCAAGGCAGACAGCCAGTGTCCTCACTGAGTGGGGCTCAGTATTTATGCTACAGGACAGGAGAGGGCTCCCATGTTTTGGAAGCCACATGTCACTGAATGTTTCCTCTCAGGAATGTGCTCCTAGACTACT
>NW_019155373.1:0-3016 GCF_002288905.1 Enhydra lutris kenyoni | reverse complement strand
CTAAGTAGGAAACCTAACTATATTCTTTCACTGGAATAATTGAAACACAATAAATCTTGAAGTGAGCTACACAAAATGCAATCTGTACCAAAGCTCCAATGCCATTTTTGCACAAAGATCAAAATCCATCCTAAATTCACGTGGATGTCATGGGATAACCCATACCCAAAATAACCTGGGAAGTGAAGAGCATATATCCTGATTTATGGCATACAAGGTACAGATATCAAACTAATGTCTTACAGACATGACGTTGAGAGTAGAATAATGGAGGAGTCTGGCTGAGCTAGAAGTGCACATCACCAATGTTAATGTGAATGACAATGAACTGAAGATCCTGTTATAATTTATAGTCTGATTTGGATGTTTGGGTGGCATCTGAGTTTCTACTTTTCACACATGTGCCACTGATCAACAATGCATGCTGCACTCAAAATTCCAGGACTGAATCATGATAGTTTCAAAGGTACTTAAAAAGGGGGCAGAGCATACAGGGGAGTATGTAGTCCTTTGCTTCCCTTCACTCTTCATTCAAGCCAACCCTACTCCTGCATAACAAACTTAACCCAATCACTCTACTCTGGACCTCCTATTTTTCTTTCTTCAATTTCCCATACCACCATACTCATGGAAACAGCTTCCTCCTTCATAAGAAATGCAGGTGCAAATTGCTTCTGGCTGCAATGCCAGGTTTTGTACCTTGGACCCCACTGCATCCATGGCCTTTATCAATTTCAAGTTTCCCCTGATAATTTTTACTAATACCCATGGTCAGGGTACAGGATCACTTCTTGGAACCTAGAGTTCCCTCTGAAAACTGACTTTGCCTAAAATGAGCAGCTTTACAACCTGGTTGCACTTTCTGGTCTTCCCCAAAGAATCCACTTCCAAGGAAAAGCCTTCCTGATGCTCCTCAGTGGTGAGAGGAGAGAGACCAAATTCAAGGAAATGGAGTTAAGAAGCTCTCACAGAAATGACTGTTATTCCATGGATGGCCTGGGCTGCTCTTCCTGGGCTGCCTGTGAGGACCACAGATCTTCTTGGTCTTCCAGTTCCCTTCTTTCCTCTGCTGGGCACATGCTTCTCTTTCCCTGTCCCTTCCCTTCTACACTGTGGAATGTTTATCTCCACTGTGATACAGATCAGTTTGCTTTCCTAGGACTTTATCCTACTGTGAGTACTTAGGATTAGCTTCTTTGGAAGAGCAGGTTTAGATTTCTTTACCTGAAACTTCCTAGGACACTACTTTAATCTACATATGTATATGCTTCTTGATATCCATCTTGATTTCCCTTCTATTAATATATACTTTACAATGTCCCATTATATTAGGTGTACACCATGGGGATTCAACAACTCTATAGGTGCTGTTATACTCACCAATAGTCGCTAATATCTGGCACCGTAAAATGCTATGGGAAAATCATTGGAGGAGTTCCCTGTATTCTTTTCACTCCACGGAAGCCTGTGCTTCCCATTCCCACTTCCTCATGTTGCCCATCATCCTTCTCCATTCCACACTGGTAACATTCAGGCTATACATTTTGTGTCTCTTTCAGCTTTTTTCTTTGTATCTTGTCATTTGTGATAAGTGGTTTGACCCAGAAGGTGTTATGCGATGTGAACTAAGTGACATACAAATACTATACATATTCACTTATGTGTTCAACCAAAACAACAACTTAAATGGACAAACAAGAAACAGACCTATGAATGTTTATTTTGTTTTGAATAAAATCCACAGATAATCTCAATAAATATAAAAATTCCAGGATGACACGCATTCTATACTGTAATCTGTTGGTCTGTAACAGTCTTCCAATACTGGCAGAAGACCAGAGGTTCCCAGGTCAAAGGTCAAGTGCCTTATGGCTCATGACACAGCAAACATCATAAACATATTCATCACACTAATTCCACTGGCCAGCCGCCCACCCCCAACTCATACAGGGACACGCTGCATATGAGGTGGGTTTGTGTTGGACACTCTGAGCATAGGAAACCCCAGTATCTTCAAGGAACATCTAGCATATATGCCTGATCCTTGGCCATGAAAATAGCACATCTGTTTTCTTGTACAATAAACTCATCTGTCCTCGACCCAAGATCAAGATGCTATCACTATACTACCAAGCTTTCTTATACACAAATATGAGTGGAATGACCACAATAACTAAAATGTCAATCACGGAAATGCTCACGCAGATCACGAGGTCACCACATGACCACATGAAGGAAGAGTGACAATACTGTATAAAGGCACATGTATGATTCGGCTCAGATATCCACCACAGTACAGATTCGTTTTCCTTCATGATCTTTTGCTATTCACCTGGCGCTGCTGTACAGTCACATGCAGGGTAAATCCCAAAGTCAATATACCTGGAAGTTTTGACTTTAAGATCTTCCAACCATCGGCCATAGGGCCAACTGCAAAGGTCTGGAAGATACCCAAGATGCACACTGCAGCACCAAAGACACATCCCTGGCAACTCTGTGAACCTAACAAAGTAGCATTCATCTGACATCATGGTAGAAATATTTCACCCAAAAGCTGTCAGTGTGGGTGGGAGTCCATTACAGACAATGTCCACTGGTTGCCTATTCCCCTGTTTAGATGAACCTATCTGGCTAAAAGGAATTGTCAGCACCTGTGACTGACTTGGGTGTCCAGCCAATGCTCTAAACTAGGGCATTCTCTGTTTTCTGTCTGGGTAGCTATGCACGTTCTAAGTCACTTCGCATGGCTGATGCTAGCCTCCAATCCTGCACCTCTGGAAGCCTGAACAGAGACCCTAGACAACCTCAGGGCCTCTCTTAAAAGGCTTCTGGGGAGAAAACCAAGCAGCAGCACTGACCAAGCATTTAGCATAACCTCTTGCTTGCATGAGCAGGAAGCCTCATCAGTGAATCTGGGCAGCCTCAGAGCCCAGTCTACAGTCCTGCCCTGCAACAAAGAATGGCCTTCGGTCCTGCCACATGTTCAGTATCACCTGTGTATCTCACTGCATTACCC
>NW_019155372.1:0-6125 GCF_002288905.1 Enhydra lutris kenyoni | reverse complement strand
TTTGTAGCAACATGGACAGGACTGGAAGAGATTATGCTCAGTGAAATTAGTCAAGCAGAGAGAGTCAATTATCATATGGTTTCACTGATTCGTGGAGCATAACAAATAGCATGGAGGACAAGGGGAGATGGAGAGGAGAAGGGAGTTGGGGGAAATTGGAAGGGGAGGTGAACCATGAGAGACTTTGGACTCTGAAAAACAATCTGAGTGTTTTGAAGGGGCAGTGGTTGGGAGGTTGGGGGAACCAGGTGGTGGGTATTGGGGAGGGCACGTATTGCATAGAGCACTGGGTGTGGTGCAAAAACAATGAATACTGTTACACTGAAAAGAAATAAACATTTTTAAAAAATGTTTCAGCTAATACTTTTTAACATTTTGAGTACAAATTTTTTCTGCATTATCCTTTTCTAATCTCTTCTGTATCTGGTGATAAGTGCAATTTTTTTTTCTAATGTAAATTTGAATTTTAACTCTTCTTTTCTTGACTAAATTGTCAGAAATTACTTTTCAAAGAATTAGTTCCTAGATTTATTCCTTGAGCCTACCATTTCCCAATTCATTTAATTGTGACTTCTATCATTATTAATTCCTTACTTTTGCTTAGCTTGGGCTTACTTTGTAACCTTTTTAATAGGCTGCTGAATTGAATGCTTAAAGGTGAAAGACCAGAAGGCAAACTGAGGGCAAAGCAGGAATTGACACCACACAACATCCCTCCATGGGATATATGTGACATTCCTCAGGCATTCCTGGTTGCCCTAAAGCTAAGGAAAGGAAAAACAAATAGTTAACTTATAGAGATCACAATCCTGCAAGACAAGAGTCTCCCTCAGGTTACAAATCTCTTAGCAATCTACAAGAATATTTTTATCAATAACCTAGCTTCCAGAAGGAAATGTTGATATAATTAAATGTCCTCATAACCTGCAACCTATTGACAGATACTTGTAGCAGACAGTGTGTAATGTTCTTCCAGAAAGCTCTCAACTATCTTCATGTTAATGCCTTGCTAGAGGGAAAAACAACCTTAACTTGACAATGGCAAGGCATCTGGTATCCTGTGAGTCTTCTTTAACAAATGAAAATCCTTTTGGAACTTCCCTTTTCCTTACTTCTCCCAACCCCATAGTATATAAGCCAAAACCCTTCACAACCCCTGTGCAGCAGCTTTTTCTGCCCACAGGTCCTGTTCCTGTGCTTAAAAAACCACCATTTTTCATCAACAATGGCTCAAGAATTCATCAGCTCCAGACCTCACCCCACTGAACCTCACCTATACTCCAAAACCCCATCATTTAATTTATTTTTATTCTCTTTCATTTGATAAGAAAAGCTTTAACTACCATGAATTTTCATGAGTACAAGTTTAACAATTTCCCATAAGTTTTTACAAGTAATATTGTCTTTATTGTTGCTTTGTAAACTATCTGAAATAATAGTTTTTATTTTCTTTTTGATCCAACAGCTATGCACAGGATATAGTTTAATTTCCAAGTAACTATATATATTTTCATTCCTTATCCTATTTTTATTCATTTCTACCTATACTGTATTGAGATTAAAGAATATTGATTGTATGATTTATCCTTTTGGGGATTTACTGAAGTTTTCTTTTTTTTTAATTTTTCTTTTAAGATTTTATTTATTTATTTGACACAGAGAGAGAGAGCACAGAGGGAGAGGGAGAAGCAGGTTCTCTGCTGAGCAGGGAGCCCAAAGTGGAACTCAATATCAGGACCCTGGGATCATGACCTAGGCCAAAGGAAGATGCTTAACTGACTGAAGCACCGAAGTAACCATGAAGTTTTCTTTATCACTTAATATGCAATCACTGTATTTAAAAATAAATATTCAATATACAGTTGAAAATAATATGTGATCTCTTTAATGGTACACATTACATTCCATTAGTAAATCCTTTAGTGTCCCTCTTTATTTTTAGTTTAATGGACTGAGAAGATGTTCCACTATGCTTTTTATTTTGTGTAAATCTATCCTTGTAGTTTTAACAATATTTGCTTAAACAGTTTAATCAATTTTTCTAGATATGTCTCTTGAGGAAAGGAAAACAAAGGCAAAAATAAACCACTGTGATTCCATCTAAATAAAAGGCTTCTGCACTGTGAAGGAAATAATCAACAAAATCAAAAGGCAACCTACAGAATAGAAGATATTTGCAAATGACGTCAAGTAAAGGGTTAGTATCTAAAATATATTAAAAAAACATACAAATCAACACCCAAAAACCAAATAATCCATTTAAAAATGGGCAGAAGACATGAATAGACATTTTTCCAAAGAATACATACAGATGGGGGAAGAAGTTTAGATGCTGGAGTAGTAGGCGTATCCTGGGCTTGTCTCACCTCTTAAACACAGCTAGATTAATATCAAATCATTTTGAGTATCTAGGAATCAATCTGAGCATTAAGAGAACAATCTGCAAACTTAGAAGGAGAGAACATGGCAGGTATGAAGTATAGAGATGAATTGGGGAAGAGAAAGGCCATTGTGCAACAGAGAGGAGGGAGTCATTTTTACAGAGTGAGAAAGGGGCAGGGAAGAGAGCTACACATTGGGCTCAAGCAACAAAAACACTTCCCCAAAACCACTGACTGAGGAATCAAGAGGAACTGACTATTGCAAGCTTTTACAAACAGTGGAGTTCAAATTCTGAGGTTTTAGAAGTCCACGACATTCATCAAAGTCAATCCAGCTGGGCAGCAGTGCTCCTGGGGAGAAGTACAGCAGAGGCCCAGGAGCAGACAATGGACAACATGGTGTAGGGATCCCCTGGGTTTCACTGAGAGAGAATGTTCCCCTTCCTAGGTACATTTGGAAAATTGTACATTGTCTCTCCAAGGATAACAGACTTGTCAGTTTCACTGATGGCTGTTCATCAACAAGGGACAGAAGTGCACCCAAAGAGAAGATAACATGGTCACAGCTTTTCATTGTGCTTCAAAATAAACTCCAAGCACATGCACAGCTGTGTGACTGCTTTTCTGGGACAAAATAGCACCAGACACAATGCTTCAAGTCTTTCCTTCAGAGGAGAGGAGTGAGTCTGCACTTTTCCAGGTCCTTTAAGATTTGGAGTTTTAACTCCCAGCTGTGTGCCAGAGGTAAAACACAGGAGAACTGTGATATCAAGGATGCCAATGACCTTGGCAAAGTGAGGATGAGGGCAGGGATCTGAAGAAGCCTAGGACACAAGACTGGAGATTTTTTGTTTTTCTGTAAGGGTTTCTGTGATAGAAATGGGTGCAAGGTTCCCTCCCTGGGGACCAGGGAGTGGGGTGATGTCATCTTCTCCCCACCCACTAGCACAGTTGGACTTCAGTGAGCAACACAGAGCCCCCAGTAGAGGCTAAAGTTTCTTATACAAAACCGGTGCAGGGTCATTTTAATAGAACAGGTCTGAATGTGAACCAACACAACAGGCCTCTCCCCTGGAGGATCAGTGTAGGTTTCCAGCAGGCATCAATTCTACTGATTATAGAGTACCCCAAGTGTCATCTTAAGTTCTGGTGGAAATGAGTCCAGGTTTCCTCCCAACCCCCACTTTAGAATCAGAATTATTGTTTTTCACTTGTTTATTTTTTTATTTTCTTTTCTCTCTCTTTTCTTTTCATCAACTTTCTTTTTTCTTCCTTCAGTCTATTTGTTTGGAATCAGCCTTATAGTTTTTAGTTTGTCTGCATTTTTAAAAATTCCTTTTCCTTTTCTCTTTTTTGGATCAGGCTTTTTTTTTTTTTTTTTTTCAGGTATATTTTAACAAAGAATTAAAGCACACCTAGTTAAGGGTCCAAACACTCCCTACCACAAGGAGGGAGGAATTCTGCAGAAAACTGACCTGTGAGAAAGAGAAGGGAAAACACAACAACAGAGTGCACACAGCATACACCAGAAACACTTCCTGAAGTGTGAGGCCCTGGACAGTGTAGGATCCCTTGTTAATATAGCATTACTCTTAGGAGCAGGAAACATTATAAACCTTCATAACACACAAAAGACAGAAACCTATACAAAAATGGAGGGATTCTTCCAAAAAGAAAGATCAAGAAGAAACCACAGCCAGGAATTTGCTCAAAACAGATATAACCAATATATCAGAACAAGCATCAGAACAATCATAAGAATAATAGCAGCGCTTGAGAAAAGCATAGAAGACACCAGAAAAACTTTGTGGCACAGATAAAAGGACTAAAAACTAGTTAGGCTGAAAGATAAAATGCTATAACTGAGATGCAAAACCTACTGGATATAATCACAATGAGGGTGGAAGAATCAGAGGAACAAGTAAGTGATATAGAAGATAAAATTATGGAAAATAAAGAAGCTGAAAAGAAGACAGAAGGGAAAATATTAGATCACAAATATAGTCTTAGGGAACTCAGTGATTCCATAAAGCACAATAGTATCCATATCATAGGAGTCCCAGAAGAGGAAGAATGGGAAAAGAGGCAGAAGGTTTATTTCACCAAATTATAGCTTAAAGCTTGCCTAAAATGGGGAAGGAAGAAGGTATTCAAATCCAAAAGGTACAGAGAACTCCCCTAAA
The DNA here is from genome assembly GCF_002288905.1 of Enhydra lutris kenyoni. NCBI lineage: Eukaryota > Metazoa > Chordata > Mammalia > Carnivora > Mustelidae > Enhydra > Enhydra lutris. The sequence goes on along the minus strand of NW_019155372.1, from coordinate 1,561 downwards.
AATCAACAAAAACAAGCCACCTTCAAGACATTTCATAGTGAAATTGCAAAATACATAGAGTATTCTGAATGCAGCTACAGACAAAGGTCCTTAACCTAGAAGTATAGACACATAAGGTTAGCAGCAGACCTGTCCACAGAAATCTGGCCAGACAGCAGTGGCATGATAAATTCAACTTGATAAATGGGAAAAGTATGCAGCCAAAAATATTTTATCCAGTAAGGCTGACATTAAGAATAGAAGGAGAGACAAATTTCCCAGACAATTAAAAACTAAAGGAGTTTATGAATACTAATGCAGCTCTGAAAGAAATATTAAAGGGGACTCTTTGACTGGGAAAGAGATACCAAAAGCAGCAAAGACTGGAAAGGAATAGAGATAATTTGCAGGAAGAGCAAATTTGTGGGTAACACAGTGGCACTAAATTCAGATCTATCAATAATTACTCTGAATGTAAATGGACTAAATGTTCTAATAAAAAGACATAGGGTACCCCCCAACCCTTTGCCCGGACCCAGAAAAAAAAAAAAAAGACATAGGGTATCAGAATGGACCAAAAAAAAAAAAAAAAGACCCATCCATATGTTTTTTAAAAGAGACTTATCTTAGACCCCAAAACACATCCAGATTGAAAGGGAAGAGGTAGAGAAGGCTATATCATGCCAATGGGCATCAAATGAAACCTGGCATAGCCATACTTACTTAAAACTAAACAGATTTTAAACCAAAGACTATAATAAGAGATGAAGAAGGCACTACATCAAAATAACAGGGTCTATCCTACAAGAGATCTAGCAATTATAAATATTTATGCCTGCAAACCGAGAGCAATCAAATATAAAAATCAATAACAAACTTAAAAAAGCGTATTGATAATAAAACAAAAATAATAAGAGAATTTAACACCCCACTTTCAGCAATGAACAGATCATCTAAGCAGAAGATCAAAAAGGTAAAAAAGAGCTTTGAATGACAACACTGGACCAGGTAGAGTTAACAGATATATTCAGAACATTTCATCCTAAAGCAACCAAATACACATTCTTCTTTTTCAGGGCACATGTAACTTTCTCAAGAATAGATCACATACTGGGTCAGAAATCAGGCCTCAACCAGTACAAAAAGACTGAGATCATACCATACCATTCATATGTTCAGACCACAACAGTATGAAATGTGAAGTCATCCACAAGAAACACTTGGAAAAACTACAATTACATGAAGTTTAATGAACATACTAATAACAATGAATGGGTTAAATAGGAAGTTAAGAAGAAATTTAAAAATACATGGAAGCAATTGAAAATTAAAACATAACAGTGCAAAACCTTTGGGATGCAACAATGGCACTCATAAGATGGAAATATATAGCATTACAGGTCTTCCTGAAGAAGTTAGAAAAGTCTTTTATTTTAATTTATTTTAATTATATTTTTTATAAACATATAATATATTTTTATCCCCAGGGGTACAGGTCTGTGAATCGCCAGGTTTACACACTTCACAGCACTCACCATAGCACATACCCTCCCCAATGTCCATAACCCCACACCCCCGCCCC
>NW_019155371.1:3094-6126 GCF_002288905.1 Enhydra lutris kenyoni | reverse complement strand
GCCCACTCAGGAGGGGCAAATGGGCCCAAACAGGCATTGTGACTCTTATCCCTAGACCCCTTTCAAGCACAGCCTGTCGGGGCTGGACCAGGATACCAACGAGAGAACATATTGTGCCCCTAGACCCAAATACTAACCCTTGTTGGTTTTGTCCAGGCCACGTGACCCACAACCCGTCTCTGGAATCCCTGATTGGGCAGGACCCCTGAGATGGAAAAGAGCACTCTTCCCTTCCCTGAGAAAAACACCAAACTCTTCGGAGCCTGGCAGATTCCCCAGAAAGGGAGAATATCCCATGGACCCATGTGCTCACCCGTCCATTCCGAGACCATCCTAGGTATACAGTCCAGAGAGAAAAGCCTCTGCTACTGCCTCCCAGGCACCCGAATTTCAAATCCTGAGGAGCTGCTTTTGGGACTGCACATCAGGCCTGCCATAACCTCGCCTCTAATTCTTCCCCGAGTTGCTGTCTGAAGACTTCGTTCCCAAAGCTTTGACCTCATGCACTCCAGGAATGGTCCCCAGAACCACACCGCCTCACTGGGCCTGCTCTCCCGAGGAAACTCTGCCCGTTTCAGTTGCCCAAACCATCCAGAATGGGAGAAACCTGCAAGGCACCTGAACCCACCCCAATTTCATAGGCCGCTTGGAAAAAAGGCGCACTATGAGACACCGTCAGCACCTACCTCCAGGAAGACACGCACGTCAATGTGCCTGAGTCCGATGATTCAACCTGACATGCCCCTAGGACCTCATCCAAAACCTAGCTTAGGTTTTCAGGCCTCTATCCCTCCGGCCTGTTCTGGAAAACCAACATATGGCCCAACGTGTGGTCCCTGAGCCATACAGTAGAAACCCTCTGGTCCCGAGGAGGATCTTTGCTCTTGGGAACAGGGTCCCTCCCACAGGCTAGGAGGTTCCTGCATGGTCCTAGAGCTACTGCCACATTCTAAGGTCTCCCTGGACACCAAGCAGTATTGTGACCCGTCTGACTGAGAACCTCCGTCAACTCTGATCTCTTGGAACTGCGAAGCAGAGCCACTGGATCAAAGCTGCCCTGTTCCTAGGCTTCATTGGTAACGGCGGTGGAGTTTCCAGGCATCCATTCGGATAGCTCTGCTATCGAATCTTTCCAGATGGGACCCTGGAGCCCTCTAAGTGGACTTCACTTGCCCCACTGAGGGACACCTTGATGTTTGGAGCAGCTCACAAGCTCCAGCTTGGGAAAGCCGCCAAGGCTTCTTGAGGCCGCACGAGCATTCGTTGGCCATTATGGATACAAATTCCAGCGTGAGCAGACATCTCACACTCGAACGTCCTCAGGTGCTTGAGATCTCGAAACAGACTCTGCACATTGGAACTGTAATGGCCTCGGCTCTGAACATAACCATAGCTTTGTTTTCAGTCTTCCATCCTCACACACCTTGCCAGCAGGCCATCCATATTGGGATTTCTGGAAAAAGAAAGCTGCCTTCTGCCTGCCCAGCGGAAGGAAGAAATGCCCTACGGGTCTGCCCTGAATCCCCAGATGAGGGTCCAGCAGCATGGCCCTCAAGGGCACCCTGATATCATAGACATCCATGTGAACTGATGCTCTGTCTGACACAGCCCGAGCCCCGACGTCCTCTCAGCCAAATACGTCGCGCGATCCATATCCTGCAGGTGGGCTCTGTCTTGGTCAGAGCCCGTCATCTCCTGCGAACCTGGGTATGCAGGTATCTGACCCCAGAAGGTAGCGCAAATCGCTGCCTATGGGGGAACCTGAATCACAGCAGAGTACTCCTCCTTCCTCATGGCAGGAATGTGGATGTTGAGATGGTTGTACTACTCTAGAGTGGGAGCCAGCTACATGGCCCATGAGACCACGCTCACTCAGGAGGGGCAGCTGGGCACAAGCAGGCCTTAGGACCCTCAGCCTGAGACCCCTTTAAAGCACAGCCTGTTGGGGTCTGGACCAGGAAGCCAGTGAGCAAGCCTCTCGTGCCTCTTGACCCAAATCCTAACCCTTGGTGGGGTTGTCCAGGCCACGTTCCCACATCCCCACTCAGGAATCCTTGTTTGGGCGGGACCCCTGATGTGAAAAACAGCACTCTTCCCTTCCAGCAGAAAGACAGCAAACTCTTGGGAGTCAGGGAAAAACCCCAGATAGGTAGAACCTCCCATGGACCCATGTAGCAACCCTCTCATTCCGAGGTCATCCTGGATATAGAGTCCGGACAGAAAAGCCTCTGCTACTGCTCCCAGGCAACCGAATTTCAAATCCTGAGGGGCTGCTTTCAGGGTCTGCAGATCGGGCCTGCCATAACTTCGCTCCTAATTCTTCCCCGAGTTGTTGTCTGAAGACTTGGTTCCCAAATCCGTGACCACATGCCCTCCAGGATGGGACCTCTAGGACCAAACAGCATCACTGGGCCTGCTCTCCCGAGGGAACTCTGCACATCTCAGTTGCCCAAACCTTCCAGAATGGGAGAAAACTTAAAGGCACCGGAACCCACACCAATTTCATAGGCTGCTCTGGAACAAATGCGCAGTCTGACTGACACACCTTCAGCACCTACCTGCAGGAAGAAACGCACGTCAATGGACCTGAGTCTGAAGATTGAACCTGACATGCCCCTAGAACCTCATCCAATACCTAGCTTAGGTTTCCAGGCCTCTGTCGCACAGGCCTGTTCTGGAAAACCAACTTATGGCCCAACGTGTGGCCCCTAGCCATAAAATAGAATCCCTCTGGTCTCGAGAAGGAAACCTTGCTCTTGAGAACGGGGACCAACCCTCAGCCTAGGAGATTCCTGCATGGCCCCAGAGCCACAGCCACATTCTAAGGTCTCCCTGGACACCAAGCAGCTTTGAGACCCGTCAGACTGAGAACCTCTGTCAACTCAGATCCCTTGGAACTTCGAACCAGTGACAGCGGATCAAAGCTGCCCTGTTCCTTGGCTGCTGTGGTAACGCGAGGTGGGGTTTCAAGGCATCCATTCGGACAGCTCTGCTGCCGAATCTTTCCATGTGGGAGACCTCTAACCTGACTT
>NW_019155371.1:0-2994 GCF_002288905.1 Enhydra lutris kenyoni | reverse complement strand
ACAGGGCGACCTATGATATCAGGGTGCCCTGTGAACTAATGCTCTGTGTATCACAGCCCGATACACAATCTCCTGTAGGCCAGCCAGTTAGCGGGACCCATATCCTGCAGGTGGGAACTGCCTTGGCCCGAACCCCTTATTTCCATCCAACCTGGGAATGCAGGTATCTGACCCCAGAAGGTAGTGCAAAACCCTGCCCTTGTGTGTACCTGAAGCACAACAGAGTACTCCTCCTTCCCCATGGCAGGAAAGTGGATGTTGGTATGGTTTTACTACTTTCAGAATGGGAGCCACCTGCATGGCCCTTGAGACCACGACACTCAGGAGGGGCAACTGGGCACAAACAGGCATTGTGACTCTTAGCCTGAGACCCGTTTCAAGCACAGCCTGTCGGGACTGGACCAGGATCCCACAGAGAGAACCTATTGTGCCCCTACACCCAAATCCTATCCCTTGGTGGGGTTGTCCAGGCCACGTGTCCCACAACCCGTCTCTGGAATCCCTGTTTGTGCAGGACCCCTGAGATGGAAATGAGCACTCTTCCCTTCCCCCAGAAAAACACCAAACTCTTGGGAGCCTGGCAGAATCCCCAGAAAGGGAGAATATCCCATGGACCCATGTGCTCACCCGTGCATTCCGAGACCATCCTAGGTATACAGTCCAGAGAGAAAAGCCTCTGCTTCTGCCTCCCAGGCACCCGAATTTCAAATCCTGAGGAGCTGCTTTCAGGGTCTGCACATCGGGCCTGCCATATCCTCGCCCCTAATTCTTCCCCGAGTGGCTGTCTGAAGACTTCGTTCCCATAGCCTTGACCACATGCCCTCCAGGATGGGACCCCAGAACCACACCGCATCACTGGGCCTGCTCTCCCGAGGAATCTCTGCCCGTCTCAGTTGCCCAAACCCTCCAGAATGGGAGAAACATGCAAGGCACCTGAACCCACCCCAATTTCAGATGCCACTCTGGAAAAAACTGCGCAGTATGAGACACTGTCAGCACCTACCTCCAGGAAGATACGCACGTCAATGGGCCTGAGTCCGAAGATTCAACCTGACATGCCCCTAGGACCTCATCCAAAACCTAGCTTAGGTTTTCAGGCCTCTGTCCCTCCGGCCTGTTCTGGAAAACCAACATATGGCTCAACGTGTGGTCCCTGAGCCATACAGTGGAACCCCTCTGGTCCCGAGAAGGAAAATTTGCTCTTGGGAACGGGGTCCCACCCACAGACTACGAGGTTCCTGCATGGACCCAGAACTACCCCACATTCTAAGGTCTCTCTAGACACCAAGCAGCATTGTGACCCGTCAGACTGAGAACCTACGTCAACTCAGATCCCTTGGAACTGCGAAGCAGAGCCTCTGGATCAAAGCTGCCCTGTTTCTAGGCTTCAGGGGTAAAGGAGGTGGAGTTTCCAGGAATCCATTCGGAGACTCTGCTATCGAATCTTTCTATATGGGGACCCTGGAGCCCTCTAACTGGACTTCCCCTGTCCCGCTGAAGGACACCTTGCTGTTTGGAGCAGCTCACAAGCCCCAGCTTGGGAAAGCCGCCAAGACATCTTGAGGACACATGAGCATTCGTTGGCCATCATGGATACAAATTCCAGCGTGAGCAGACATCTCACACTGGATCGTCCTCAGGTGCTTGAGATCTCGAAACAGACGCTGCACATTGGAACTCTTATGGCCTCGGCACTGAACATAACCATAGCTTTGTTTTCAGACTTCCATCCTCTCACAACTTGCCAGCAGGCCATCCATATTGGGAATTCCGGAAAAAACAAAGCTGCCTTCTGCCTGCCAACTGGAAGGAAGAAATGCCCTACGGGTCTGCCCTGAATCCACAGATGAGGGTCTAGCAGCATGGCCCTCAAGGGCGCCGTGATATCATAGGCCGCCCTGATAACTGATGCTCTGTCTGACAGAGCCCGAGCCCTGACCGCCTGTCAGCCAGCCACATAGCACGACCCATATCCTGCAGGTGGGCTCTGTCTTGGTCAGAGCCCTTCATCTCCTGCGAACCTGGGTATGCAGGATTCTGACCTCAGAAGGTAGCGCAAATCCCTGCCTATGTGGGTCCTTGAATCACAGCAGAGTACTCCTCCTTCCTCATGGCAGGAATGTGGATGTTGAGATGGTTGTACTACTCTAGAGTGGCAGCCAGCTACGTGGCCTATGAGACCAAGCCCACTCAGTAGCGGCAGCTGGGCACAAGCAGGCATTGTGACCCTCAGCCTGAGACCCCTTTAAAGCACACCCTGTTGGGGGCTGGTCCAGGAAGCCAGAGAGCAGGCCTCTCGTGCCTCTTGGCCCAAATCCTAACCCTTGGTGGGGTTGTCCAGCCCACGTGACCCACAACCCCACACTGGAATCCTTGTTTGGGCAGGACCCCTGACGTGGAAAACAGCACTCTTCCCTTCCCCCAGAAAGACAGCAAACTCTTTGGAACCGGGGAAAAACCCAGATAGGAAGAACGTCCCATGGACCCATGTAGCAACCCTATCATTCCGAGGCCATCCAGGATATAGAGTCCGGACAGAAAAGCCTCTGCTACTCTCCCAGGCATCCGAATTGCCAATCTGAGGAGCTGCTTTCAGGGTCTGCAGATCGGGCCTGCCATAATTTCGCTCCTAAGTCTTCCCCGATTTGCTGTCTGAAGACTTGGTTCCCAAAGCCGTGACCACATGCCCTCCAGGATGGGACCTCCAGAACCGAACAGCATCACTGTGCCTGCTCTCCCGAGGGAACTATGCACATCTCAGTTGCCCAAATCTTTCAGAATGGGAGAAAACTTCAAGGCACCTGAACCCACACCAATTTCATAGGCTGCTCTGGAATAAATACGCAGTCTGACTGACACACCTTCAGCACCTACCTGCAGGAAGAAACGCACGTCAATGGACCTGAGTCTGAAGATTGAACCTGACATGGCCCTAGAACCTCATCCAATACCTAGCTTAGGTTTCCAGGCCTCTGTCCCTCAGGCCTGTTCTGG
>NW_019155370.1:0-6126 GCF_002288905.1 Enhydra lutris kenyoni | reverse complement strand
TTTTTGGAACAGGAATGTCCTTGTGTTCTTGGGATAGAATTTTTCTATTCATGATTTGTTACTTCCAATTATTTTGTGTAAATTTACATACATACGATACAAAATTTACTACAACAGTTCATTCCATATGCCTTATATATAAAAATTGATCCTTTACTTATGAGAGAATCCTCTGGTTGAGAATAATAATTATTCCATTTTCATCACTTTCTCTCAAGGATTGTTATTTCTTTGACCTATCCATATCTTATTCTGAAGTCCACTTATGTGGCATTAAAAACATATTTTTATACTTTTAGCCATTTTAATAACGGAATTGTATAGAATTCACTATTATGAAGAGTGGTGTGCTAGAAAATATTTAACTGTTGACTCTTCAGAACAACAATAAAAAGAAGCCATAATTTGTAACATTTGTTTGTTTCCATGGTGCGAATACTCCTACCATGGTTTTTTCAGGCTACCAATGTGACATCACAACACAGGTTTGAGACTTTCAGTAAGCTGTAGAATCCAGCTCTAGCATACTAATAAAACTGATGGTGCAGAAATTAGTCATTGAGATGGCTGAATACAAGAAAAGTCTCATAGTCTTAATATCTATAAATTAAAATGGCCTTATGCAATAAGATAGGATTGTCCATATTTATACAAATAATCCAAGAAGGTTTTGAAGGCTTGCTCACTCAAGATATTGCAGTAAAAAAGTACTGGAACCAGAGCAGAAGACCTAGACATCAGTTTAAGCTTTACCACTGGCTAGCAGTTAATGACCTGAGCTAGCAACCTAAATATTCTGGTCTCCATGGCCTCCATATTAGAAAGAGAGAGAGAGAGGAAAAAGAGAGAGATTGTATGTGTGTATGTGTAAGTATGTGTGTGGGGGGGTATACATATGCATATGTGTGTGTGTGTATTTAAGTCCAAGTTTCTGTGAATGAGGCATAAACATATTCATTCCTTCATAAACTGTACCAAATAACCATTTCATAGCTGTTATAGAGATTATAACTGCCCTTCAAGATCATCCTCAGGCCCCTAACACCTTCATTAAGTCTTTTCTGACTATATTAAGTTTTCATCTTTATTCATTTTCTTCTTTTTAATTCCTGTATTCATTTCCCCTATTATACAATGCAACATGTGTGTATGTATCTTTTGCATTATTCACAGCTTCAATATGTCCTGATTTTTCCTTTTCAGATAGATTTAAACCCCTTAATGTTTTGAATCATAAAGCCCCAAATATTGATCATATTGTCACACATATAACACTTGTCCAATTAGCAGCTGTTCACTGTATATGAAAATAAAATAAAACTCTAAACTTGAAAGAGCAAGTAAATAAAAACAAATTTTTGTGCAATGACAGCTTAGACCTGTGATGTATTTTTGAACTTGAATTATTCCCCTGTTTATTGTTGATTACTCATTGTAACAGTGTCTGACAAACTATTATACTTATCCTTTATTAAAGGCTTCCTACATTACCAAGAACCCTGCTAGGAGATTTTACTATCTTTTTCATCCTTACACTAATTCCAATAAGATAGGTCATCTCATCCCTTATTTTTGAAACAAGGAATTTATGCCTTAGAGATATTACCATGTTCATGGTTATAAAGCTTAAAGGATAGATCCAGGAATGAAATCCAGGTGTGTCTGACTCGAAAGCCCATGTCTTCAAGTACTGCATCACAAGCAGAAAAAGTGTGTTCCAGATGTTCACATTGAAATTAAGAATATATTCATATTTATAAAAAAGAGAAATGAAATTTTCTGTGTCTAAATTATACTAATGATTGGCCATATAGGAAATCATAAGAGAGCTACTTAAATTTAACCTTACCCTAAAAAGAACTCTAATTCTAGCCACCATACTCAATCAGCCATTAAGAATGCCAGGTGATGTGCAGAGAAAGACGCTTAACCCATAAAAGTGATTCATGCACCCTCTTTCTGGAGCATTCCATTGGAGCATTCCTTTGGGGCAAATTGCACAGCATTCCATTGGGGCAAATCAAAGCCATGAGCTGCTACTGAGGACACTGACTACATGAGCCAAAAACCACTGAGGTTCACTTTTATTTTTTTAATGTGATTTTAAAAGGTATTTGGCAAATGTTCAGGATGTTCTGTACAAGAAGGCAAACAATAACATTGGGGGGGATTGGATATCATCATGAATGGACTTCTGAAGGACCTCTGGTATTAATTTTCCTTTTATTCGATTTTATAAGTTGTAATTGAGGGTTAGCAATAAAACAATTTTCTGAAAAATGTTTTGTTACTTTAAATTCTAACCAAAAATACTTGGAAGAAAGATAAAACAAATATTGTAATAAGATCACACATAAACAAAAACTTCAAACCCCTAGGATTATATTATGCTTTGTTACTTTTCATAAACAAAGATTTTGGATACTCTTAAGATTAGCACTGAGGTTTATTGGTTCCCAATTTTTGATACTTGGAGCTAACAGAAACGATGGACCTAGGTTCACATTTATAAGTTGCTCAGCTTGCCTAGACACATTATTTAAAGACGTATTTGTTAAATAAATCAATAAAACTCTGTGATTATATGTATCTGTATGCTTATGGACACATATGCATGTGCATATATTCATATTGCTAGTGTTTCACACAGCAATAGTTATAAACACATATATACAATCAGTCAGGGGTGTGTGTGTGTGTGTGTGTGCATGCGTGTGTTATTGAAATACAGGGCCTGAGTAAGAAATAGTCTAAATCCCTAGCTATGATATATACTCTGTGTCATAGGAGAATAACGGATTTTAGAAGCAAACACACTTGGCTTTGAACCCTGATTCCACCATTAACCACTCTTTAACCTTGGGTAATCTCTCTAATGTTTCAAAGTCCCTGTTGTCATCTGTTAGTACACAGTGATGACACTTTTTCAGATTTTCCAATTTGTTGGCATAAGGATTTCAAATATGAAATATAAAATAATCCAGGTGACTCCAACATTTTTAGTGCTATGTGGTCTTAAGTTTTAGATTCCCTTCTGAGATATTTCAACATTTCAATAAAGCTATGTGGGGCTTCAGTTCCCAAGTAGGAGCGATCTTTCAAGAAAAATATGATGCTTGTGATTCTTTCTAAAATGACATTTTTAATGCAATAGATATATGAGAAGAAAAACAAATACTGAATCTATGGATCAATATAGCTGAAATATTTTCAGAATTTTAACATAGATTATGTCTTATGGGCTGGATACATATTGTTTGTGTGAAAATTCATAAATTCACTTGCTTGGTTCTTTAGTTAGCATACAACCTATTAAGTTAAGATGAAATTTCCTTTTATTTTATTAATATCACGAACTAATTAAGTTGTTTTCCTGATGTAGTTTAGGTGCTTCTATTTTCCTCATAGAGTGTAATTCTAGGCGTCCTAGCAAATTAAGTTGACTTGGAGAGAAATCAAATGTATAATTCAACGAGAAAACAAATCTTAAAAAAATCTAATAAACTCTTAGAATTTTACAGGTAAGTAGCAGAAATTTCAAACCAATGAGCACATACCATGTCTCCGCATTTACAAAAAATTAGAAGTAATGTGATTGAAAAACTAACTCACCATGTGAGTGGACAATAGCAATATCAATTTTTTAAAGAATTTATGTATTTATTTGACAGACAGAGATCACAAGTAAGCAGAGAGGCAGGCAGGGAAAGAGGGAGAAGCATGCTCTCTGCTGTGCAGAGAGCCCAATTCAGGACTCAATCCAAGTACCCTGACACCATGACCTGAGATGAAGGCAGAGGCTTAACCCACTGAGCTACCCAGTCACCCCAAGAACTTTAATTTTTAATCAGATGATAACTTTAGTGGGGCAATGCTTTCCTTAATTAATCTTTTATTTTGAATATAGGTGGCATTGACAAAGCTCTAGTTCTCACAATATTTAATGAATTGATTCATTAATCAATACTTATACGTATACGTATACTTATATATGTAATCCAAAATAATATATGGCAGTCATATTTGACTCCTCCATATCTGTCAAACTCAAAACCAATAGGACCATTATTAAAATAAATGAGTATATATCATGCTGGAAAGGAAGAATGGGAACTATCAAAAAATGAGAAACTGAAAAAAATTAACCACCAAAAAAAATTAAAAAAAGAAAAAGAGGGGGAGGAGTCAAGATGGCGGAGAAGTAGCAGGCTGAGACTACTTCAGGTAGCAGGAGATCAGCTAGATAGCTTATCTAAAGATTGGAAACACCTACAAATCCAATGGGAGATCGAAGAGAAGAAGAACAGCAATTCTAGAAAGAGAAAATCAATCACTTTCTGGAAGGTAGGACTGGCGGAGAGTGAATCCAAAGCGATGGTAAGATAGACCGTGGAGGGAGGGGCTGGCTCCCGGCAAGCCGCGGAGCAACAGAGCACAAAATCAGGACATTTAAAAGTCCGTTCCGCTGAGGGACATCGCTCCAGAGGCTTAACTGGGGTGAAGCCCATGCGGGGTCAGCATGGCCTCAGGTCCCACAGGGTCACAGAAGGATCAGGGTGTCTGAGTGCCGCAGAGCTTACAGGTATTGGAACGGGGAAGCTGGCTACAGAAACAGAGCCAGGGAGTGACTCTCAGCTCGGGGTTACCTTGAACCGGTCACAGGCTTGGACAGTTTGGAGTGCGGCTGGAGGCCAGGGTGACAGGAGTAATTGGGCGCAGTTCTCTGAGGGTGCACTGAGGAGTGGGACCCCGGGCTCTCATGCTCCTCCAGGCAGGAGACCGGGAGGCCATCATCTTCATTCTTGTCCTCCGGAACTCTACAGAAAGCGCTCAGGGAACAAAAGCTCCCGAAAGCAAACCCAAGCAGATTACACAGCCTGGCCCCTGGTAAGGGTGGTGCAATTCCACCTGGGGCAAAGACACTTGAGAATCACTACAACAGGTCCCTCCCCCAGAAGATCAACAAGAAATCCAGGCAGGACCAAGTTCACCTACCAATGAGTGCAGTTTCAATACCAAGGAGAGCAGCTGAATTTCAGAGGAGGAGAAAGCAAAGCACGGAACTCATGGCTTTCTCTCCATGATTCTTTAGCCTTGCAGTTAATTTAATTTTTTTTCTTCTTCAATTTTTTTTCTCTTCTTCTGCCAAAGTTTTTATAACTTTTACCCTTTTCTTTTTTAACATTTTTAAACTAGTTTATCTAATATATATATATTTTTTTTCTTTTTTATATTTTTTCTTTATTCGTTTTTTTTTTTAAATTGTTTCTAATTCTTTTTTTAAAATTTATTTTCTTTCTGAACCTCTTTTTATCCCCTTTCTCCCCCCTCACGATTTGGGATCTCTTCTGAATGGGTTAAAGCATATTTTCCTGGGGTCTTCGCCACACTTTTAGTATTTTACTTGCTCCTTCATATACTCTTATCTGGACAAAATGACAAGGCGGAAAAATTCACCACAAAAAAAAAAAAAAAAAAAAAAAAAAAAAAAGAATAAGAGGCAGTACCGAAGGCTAGGGACCTAATCAATACAGACATTGGTAATATGTCAGATCTAGAGTTCAGAATGACGATTCTCAAGGTTCTAGCCGGGCTCGAAAAAAGGCATGGAAGATATTAGAGAAACCCTCTCGGGAGATATAAAAGCCCTTTCTGGAGAAATAAAAGAACTAAAATCTAACCAGTTGAAATAAAAAAAGCTATTAATGACGTGCAATAAAAAATGGAGGCTCTCACTGCTAGCATAAATAAGGCAGAAGAAAGAATTAGCGATATAGAAGACCAAATGACAGAGAATAAAGAAGCTGAGCAAAAGAGAGACAAACAGCTACTGGACCACGAGGGGAGAATTCGAGAGATGAGTGACACCATAAGATGAAACAACATTAGATAATTGGGATTCCAGAAGAAGAAGTAAGAGAGAGGGGAGCAGAAGGTATATTGGAGAGAATTAATGGAGAGAATTTTCCCAATATGGCAAAGGGAACAAGCATCAAAATCCAGGAGGTTCAGAGAACCCCACTCAAAATCAATAAGAATAGTTGCACACCCCGTCACCTAATAGTAAAATTTACAAGTCTTAGCGACAAAGAGAAAATCCTGAAAGCAGCCTGGGAAAAGAAGTCT